>NW_027210115.1:0-111564 GCF_027789765.1 Dendropsophus ebraccatus | reverse complement strand
GACGCCGTTGATTTTCTATGGGAATTGCAGAAATGACTTCTAAGCCTCAAAATAATGACTTTTTTTCCTAAGGTGGTAGGAATGAAACTCAGTGCGGGCTGGATGGGGTCCCCCCTGGGCACCGCAGACCTAAGCTTGTTTAACTCCTACCTCTTAAAGGGACCGAGAAAAAATGACCTTTTCTGCACTCCAATGTAAGTCAATGGGGCGATTTTTTGGCTATGTGCTAGAAATGAAATTCAGTGCGGATTGGATGACAGGCACCCTAGGCACCCAGGATCGGCTTTAGTTTCACGTGTATCTCTTAAGCCGGCAGAGAAAACCCACCTGATATGCGCTCCACACAATTGAATAGAGACGCCGTTGATTTTCTATGGGAATTGCAGAAATGACTTCTAAGCCTCAAAATAATGACTTTTTTTCCTAAGGTGGTAGGAATGAAACTCAGTGCGGGCTGGATGGGGTCCCCCCTGGGCACCGCAGACCTAAGCTTGTTTAACTCCTACCTCTTAAAGGGACCGAGAAAAAATGACCTTTTCTGCACTCCAATGTAAGTCAATGGGGCGATTTTTTGGCTATGTGCTAGAAATGAAATTCAGTGCGGATTGGATGACAGGCACCCTAGGCACCCAGGATCGGCTTTAGTTTCACGTGTATCTCTTAAGCCGGCAGAGAAAACCCACCTGATATGCGCTCCACACAATTGAATAGAGACGCCAGTTGATTTTCTATGGGAATTGCAGAAATGACTTCTAAGCCTCAAAATAATGACTTTTTTTCCTAAGGTGGTAGGAATGAAACTCAGTGCGGGCTGGATGGGGTCCCCCCTGGGCACCGCAGACCTAAGCTTGTTTAACTCCTACCTCTTAAAGGGACCGAGAAAAAATGACCTTTTCTGCACTCCAATGTAAGTCAATGGGGCGATTTTTTGGCTATGTGCTAGAAATGAAATTCAGTGCGGATTGGATGACAGGCACCCTAGGCACCCAGGATCGGCTTTAGTTTCACGTGTATCTCTTAAGCCGGCAGAGAAAACCCACCTGATATGCGCTCCACACAATTGAATAGAGACGCCGTTGATTTTCTATGGGAATTGCAGAAATGACTTCTAAGCCTCAAAATAATGACTTTTTTTCCTAAGGTGGTAGGAATGAAACTCAGTGCGGGCTGGATGGGGTCCCCCCTGGGCACCGCAGACCTAAGCTTGTTTAACTCCTACCTCTTAAAGGGACCGAGAAAAAATGACCTTTTCTGCACTCCAATGTAAGTCAATGGGGCGATTTTTTGGCTATGTGCTAGAAATGAAATTCAGTGCGGATTGGATGACAGGCACCCTAGGCACCCAGGATCGGCTTTAGTTTCACGTGTATCTCTTAAGCCGGCAGAGAAAACCCACCTGATATGCGCTCCACACAATTGAATAGAGACGCCGTTGATTTTCTATGGGAATTGCAGAAATGACTTCTAAGCCTCAAAATAATGACTTTTTTTCCTAAGGTGGTAGGAATGAAACTCAGTGCGGGCTGGATGGGGTCCCCCCTGGGCACCGCAGACCTAAGCTTGTTTAACTCCTACCTCTTAAAGGGACCGAGAAAAAATGACCTTTTCTGCACTCCAATGTAAGTCAATGGGGCGATTTTTTGGCTATGTGCTAGAAATGAAATTCAGTGCGGATTGGATGACAGGCACCCTAGGCACCCAGGATCGGCTTTAGTTTCACGTGTATCTCTTAAGCCGGCAGAGAAAACCCACCTGATATGCGCTCCACACAATTGAATAGAGACGCCGTTGATTTTCTATGGGAATTGCAGAAATGACTTCTAAGCCTCAAAATAATGACTTTTTTTCCTAAGGTGGTAGGAATGAAACTCAGTGCGGGCTGGATGGGGTCCCCCCTGGGCACCGCAGACCTAAGCTTGTTTAACTCCTACCTCTTAAAGGGACCGAGAAAAAATGACCTTTTCTGCACTCCAATGTAAGTCAATGGGGCGATTTTTTGGCTATGTGCTAGAAATGAAATTCAGTGCGGATTGGATGACAGGCACCCTAGGCACCCAGGATCGGCTTTAGTTTCACGTGTATCTCTTAAGCCGGCAGAGAAAACCCACCTGATATGCGCTCCACACAATTGAATAGAGACGCCGTTGATTTTCTATGGGAATTGCAGAAATGACTTCTAAGCCTCAAAATAATGACTTTTTTTCCTAAGGTGGTAGGAATGAAACTCAGTGCGGGCTGGATGGGGTCCCCCCTGGGCACCGCAGACCTAAGCTTGTTTAACTCCTACCTCTTAAAGGGACCGAGAAAAAATGACCTTTTCTGCACTCCAATGTAAGTCAATGGGGCGATTTTTTGGCTATGTGCTAGAAATGAAATTCAGTGCGGATTGGATGACAGGCACCCTAGGCACCCAGGATCGGCTTTAGTTTCACGTGTATCTCTTAAGCCGGCAGAGAAAACCCACCTGATATGCGCTCCACACAATTGAATAGAGACGCCGTTGATTTTCTATGGGAATTGCAGAAATGACTTCTAAGCCTCAAAATAATGACTTTTTTTCCTAAGGTGGTAGGAATGAAACTCAGTGCGGGCTGGATGGGGTCCCCCCTGGGCACCGCAGACCTAAGCTTGTTTAACTCCTACCTCTTAAAGGGACCGAGAAAAAATGACCTTTTCTGCACTCCAATGTAAGTCAATGGGGCGATTTTTTGGCTATGTGCTAGAAATGAAATTCAGTGCGGATTGGATGACAGGCACCCTAGGCACCCAGGATCGGCTTTAGTTTCACGTGTATCTCTTAAGCCGGCAGAGAAAACCCACCTGATATGCGCTCCACACAATTGAATAGAGACGCCGTTGATTTTCTATGGGAATTGCAGAAATGACTTCTAAGCCTCAAAATAATGACTTTTTTTCCTAAGGTGGTAGGAATGAAACTCAGTGCGGGCTGGATGGGGTCCCCCCTGGGCACCGCAGACCTAAGCTTGTTTAACTCCTACCTCTTAAAGGGACCGAGAAAAAATGACCTTTTCTGCACTCCAATGTAAGTCAATGGGGCGATTTTTTGGCTATGTGCTAGAAATGAAATTCAGTGCGGATTGGATGACAGGCACCCTAGGCACCCAGGATCGGCTTTAGTTTCACGTGTATCTCTTAAGCCGGCAGAGAAAACCCACCTGATATGCGCTCCACACAATTGAATAGAGACGCCGTTGATTTTCTATGGGAATTGCAGAAATGACTTCTAAGCCTCAAAATAATGACTTTTTTTCCTAAGGTGGTAGGAATGAAACTCAGTGCGGGCTGGATGGGGTCCCCCCTGGGCACCGCAGACCTAAGCTTGTTTAACTCCTACCTCTTAAAGGGACCGAGAAAAAATGACCTTTTCTGCACTCCAATGTAAGTCAATGGGGCGATTTTTTGGCTATGTGCTAGAAATGAAATTCAGTGCGGATTGGATGACAGGCACCCTAGGCACCCAGGATCGGCTTTAGTTTCACGTGTATCTCTTAAGCCGGCAGAGAAAACCCACCTGATATGCGCTCCACACAATTGAATTAGAGACGCCGTTGATTTTCTATGGGAATTGCAGAAATGACTTCTAAGCCTCAAAATAATGACTTTTTTTCCTAAGGTGGTAGGAATGAAACTCAGTGCGGGCTGGATGGGGTCCCCCCTGGGCACCGCAGACCTAAGCTTGTTTAACTCCTACCTCTTAAAGGGACCGAGAAAAAATGACCTTTTCTGCACTCCAATGTAAGTCAATGGGGCGATTTTTTGGCTATGTGCTAGAAATGAAATTCAGTGCGGATTGGATGACAGGCACCCTAGGCACCCAGGATCGGCTTTAGTTTCACGTGTATCTCTTAAGCCGGCAGAGAAAACCCACCTGATATGCGCTCCACACAATTGAATAGAGACGCCGTTGATTTTCTATGGGAATTGCAGAAATGACTTCTAAGCCTCAAAATAATGACTTTTTTTCCTAAGGTGGTAGGAATGAAACTCAGTGCGGGCTGGATGGGGTCCCCCCTGGGCACCGCAGACCTAAGCTTGTTTAACTCCTACCTCTTAAAGGGACCGAGAAAAAATGACCTTTTCTGCACTCCAATGTAAGTCAATGGGGCGATTTTTTGGCTATGTGCTAGAAATGAAATTCAGTGCGGATTGGATGACAGGCACCCTAGGCACCCAGGATCGGCTTTAGTTTCACGTGTATCTCTTAAGCCGGCAGAGAAAACCCACCTGATATGCGCTCCACACAATTGAATAGAGACGCCGTTGATTTTCTATGGGAATTGCAGAAATGACTTCTAAGCCTCAAAATAATGACTTTTTTTCCTAAGGTGGTAGGAATGAAACTCAGTGCGGGCTGGATGGGGTCCCCCCTGGGCACCGCAGACCTAAGCTTGTTTAACTCCTACCTCTTAAAGGGACCGAGAAAAAATGACCTTTTCTGCACTCCAATGTAAGTCAATGGGGCGATTTTTTGGCTATGTGCTAGAAATGAAATTCAGTGCGGATTGGATGACAGGCACCCTAGGCACCCAGGATCGGCTTTAGTTTCACGTGTATCTCTTAAGCCGGCAGAGAAAACCCACCTGATATGCGCTCCACACAATTGAATAGAGACGCCAGTTGATTTTCTATGGGAATTGCAGAAATGACTTCTAAGCCTCAAAATAATGACTTTTTTTCCTAAGGTGGTAGGAATGAAACTCAGTGCGGGCTGGATGGGGTCCCCCCTGGGCACCGCAGACCTAAGCTTGTTTAACTCCTACCTCTTAAAGGGACCGAGAAAAAATGACCTTTTCTGCACTCCAATGTAAGTCAATGGGGCGATTTTTTGGCTATGTGCTAGAAATGAAATTCAGTGCGGATTGGATGACAGGCACCCTAGGCACCCAGGATCGGCTTTAGTTTCACGTGTATCTCTTAAGCCGGCAGAGAAAACCCACCTGATATGCGCTCCACACAATTGAATTAGAGACGCCGTTGATTTTCTATGGGAATTGCAGAAATGACTTCTAAGCCTCAAAATAATGACTTTTTTTCCTAAGGTGGTAGGAATGAAACTCAGTGCGGGCTGGATGGGGTCCCCCCTGGGCACCGCAGACCTAAGCTTGTTTAACTCCTACCTCTTAAAGGGACCGAGAAAAAATGACCTTTTCTGCACTCCAATGTAAGTCAATGGGGCGATTTTTTGGCTATGTGCTAGAAATGAAATTCAGTGCGGATTGGATGACAGGCACCCTAGGCACCCAGGATCGGCTTTAGTTTCACGTGTATCTCTTAAGCCGGCAGAGAAAACCCACCTGATATGCGCTCCACACAATTGAATAGAGACGCCGTTGATTTTCTATGGGAATTGCAGAAATGACTTCTAAGCCTCAAAATAATGACTTTTTTTCCTAAGGTGGTAGGAATGAAACTCAGTGCGGGCTGGATGGGGTCCCCCCTGGGCACCGCAGACCTAAGCTTGTTTAACTCCTACCTCTTAAAGGGACCGAGAAAAAATGACCTTTTCTGCACTCCAATGTAAGTCAATGGGGCGATTTTTTGGCTATGTGCTAGAAATGAAATTCAGTGCGGATTGGATGACAGGCACCCTAGGCACCCAGGATCGGCTTTAGTTTCACGTGTATCTCTTAAGCCGGCAGAGAAAACCCACCTGATATGCGCTCCACACAATTGAATAGAGACGCCGTTGATTTTCTATGGGAATTGCA
The DNA here is from genome assembly GCF_027789765.1 of Dendropsophus ebraccatus. Lineage (NCBI taxonomy): Eukaryota > Metazoa > Chordata > Amphibia > Anura > Hylidae > Dendropsophus > Dendropsophus ebraccatus. The sequence goes on along the minus strand of NW_027210115.1, from coordinate 105,835 downwards.
GAAATGACTTCTAAGCCTCAAAATAATGACTTTTTTTCCTAAGGTGGTAGGAATGAAACTCAGTGCGGGCTGGATGGGGTCCCCCCTGGGCACCGCAGACCTAAGCTTGTTTAACTCCTACCTCTTAAAGGGACCGAGAAAAAATGACCTTTTCTGCACTCCAATGTAAGTCAATGGGGCGATTTTTTGGCTATGTGCTAGAAATGAAATTCAGTGCGGATTGGATGACAGGCACCCTAGGCACCCAGGATCGGCTTTAGTTTCACGTGTATCTCTTAAGCCGGCAGAGAAAACCCACCTGATATGCGCTCCACACAATTGAATAGAGACGCCGTTGATTTTCTATGGGAATTGCAGAAATGACTTCTAAGCCTCAAAATAATGACTTTTTTTCCTAAGGTGGTAGGAATGAAACTCAGTGCGGGCTGGATGGGGTCCCCCCTGGGCACCGCAGACCTAAGCTTGTTTAACTCCTACCTCTTAAAGGGACCGAGAAAAAATGACCTTTTCTGCACTCCAATGTAAGTCAATGGGGCGATTTTTTGGCTATGTGCTAGAAATGAAATTCAGTGCGGATTGGATGACAGGCACCCTAGGCACCCAGGATCGGCTTTAGTTTCACGTGTATCTCTTAAGCCGGCAGAGAAAACCCACCTGATATGCGCTCCACACAATTGAATAGAGACGCCGTTGATTTTCTATGGGAATTGCAGAAATGACTTCTAAGCCTCAAAATAATGACTTTTTTTCCTAAGGTGGTAGGAATGAAACTCAGTGCGGGCTGGATGGGGTCCCCCCTGGGCACCGCAGACCTAAGCTTGTTTAACTCCTACCTCTTAAAGGGACCGAGAAAAAATGACCTTTTCTGCACTCCAATGTAAGTCAATGGGGCGATTTTTTGGCTATGTGCTAGAAATGAAATTCAGTGCGGATTGGATGACAGGCACCCTAGGCACCCAGGATCGGCTTTAGTTTCACGTGTATCTCTTAAGCCGGCAGAGAAAACCCACCTGATATGCGCTCCACACAATTGAATAGAGACGCCGTTGATTTTCTATGGGAATTGCAGAAATGACTTCTAAGCCTCAAAATAATGACTTTTTTTCCTAAGGTGGTAGGAATGAAACTCAGTGCGGGCTGGATGGGGTCCCCCCTGGGCACCGCAGACCTAAGCTTGTTTAACTCCTACCTCTTAAAGGGACCGAGAAAAAATGACCTTTTCTGCACTCCAATGTAAGTCAATGGGGCGATTTTTTGGCTATGTGCTAGAAATGAAATTCAGTGCGGATTGGATGACAGGCACCCTAGGCACCCAGGATCGGCTTTAGTTTCACGTGTATCTCTTAAGCCGGCAGAGAAAACCCACCTGATATGCGCTCCACACAATTGAATAGAGACGCCGTTGATTTTCTATGGGAATTGCAGAAATGACTTCTAAGCCTCAAAATAATGACTTTTTTTCCTAAGGTGGTAGGAATGAAACTCAGTGCGGGCTGGATGGGGTCCCCCCTGGGCACCGCAGACCTAAGCTTGTTTAACTCCTACCTCTTAAAGGGACCGAGAAAAAATGACCTTTTCTGCACTCCAATGTAAGTCAATGGGGCGATTTTTTGGCTATGTGCTAGAAATGAAATTCAGTGCGGATTGGATGACAGGCACCCTAGGCACCCAGGATCGGCTTTAGTTTCACGTGTATCTCTTAAGCCGGCAGAGAAAACCCACCTGATATGCGCTCCACACAATTGAATAGAGACGCCGTTGATTTTCTATGGGAATTGCAGAAATGACTTCTAAGCCTCAAAATAATGACTTTTTTTCCTAAGGTGGTAGGAATGAAACTCAGTGCGGGCTGGATGGGGTCCCCCCTGGGCACCGCAGACCTAAGCTTGTTTAACTCCTACCTCTTAAAGGGACCGAGAAAAAATGACCTTTTCTGCACTCCAATGTAAGTCAATGGGGCGATTTTTTGGCTATGTGCTAGAAATGAAATTCAGTGCGGATTGGATGACAGGCACCCTAGGCACCCAGGATCGGCTTTAGTTTCACGTGTATCTCTTAAGCCGGCAGAGAAAACCCACCTGATATGCGCTCCACACAATTGAATAGAGACGCCGTTGATTTTCTATGGGAATTGCAGAAATGACTTCTAAGCCTCAAAATAATGACTTTTTTTCCTAAGGTGGTAGGAATGAAACTCAGTGCGGGCTGGATGGGGTCCCCCCTGGGCACCGCAGACCTAAGCTTGTTTAACTCCTACCTCTTAAAGGGACCGAGAAAAAATGACCTTTTCTGCACTCCAATGTAAGTCAATGGGGCGATTTTTTGGCTATGTGCTAGAAATGAAATTCAGTGCGGATTGGATGACAGGCACCCTAGGCACCCAGGATCGGCTTTAGTTTCACGTGTATCTCTTAAGCCGGCAGAGAAAACCCACCTGATATGCGCTCCACACAATTGAATAGAGACGCCGTTGATTTTCTATGGGAATTGCAGAAATGACTTCTAAGCCTCAAAATAATGACTTTTTTTCCTAAGGTGGTAGGAATGAAACTCAGTGCGGGCTGGATGGGGTCCCCCCTGGGCACCGCAGACCTAAGCTTGTTTAACTCCTACCTCTTAAAGGGACCGAGAAAAAATGACCTTTTCTGCACTCCAATGTAAGTCAATGGGGCGATTTTTTGGCTATGTGCTAGAAATGAAATTCAGTGCGGATTGGATGACAGGCACCCTAGGCACCCAGGATCGGCTTTAGTTTCACGTGTATCTCTTAAGCCGGCAGAGAAAACCCACCTGATATGCGCTCCACACAATTGAATAGAGACGCCGTTGATTTTCTATGGGAATTGCAGAAATGACTTCTAAGCCTCAAAATAATGACTTTTTTTCCTAAGGTGGTAGGAATGAAACTCAGTGCGGGCTGGATGGGGTCCCCCCTGGGCACCGCAGACCTAAGCTTGTTTAACTCCTACCTCTTAAAGGGACCGAGAAAAAATGACCTTTTCTGCACTCCAATGTAAGTCAATGGGGCGATTTTTTGGCTATGTGCTAGAAATGAAATTCAGTGCGGATTGGATGACAGGCACCCTAGGCACCCAGGATCGGCTTTAGTTTCACGTGTATCTCTTAAGCCGGCAGAGAAAACCCACCTGATATGCGCTCCACACAATTGAATAGAGACGCCGTTGATTTTCTATGGGAATTGCAGAAATGACTTCTAAGCCTCAAAATAATGACTTTTTTTCCTAAGGTGGTAGGAATGAAACTCAGTGCGGGCTGGATGGGGTCCCCCCTGGGCACCGCAGACCTAAGCTTGTTTAACTCCTACCTCTTAAAGGGACCGAGAAAAAATGACCTTTTCTGCACTCCAATGTAAGTCAATGGGGCGATTTTTTGGCTATGTGCTAGAAATGAAATTCAGTGCGGATTGGATGACAGGCACCCTAGGCACCCAGGATCGGCTTTAGTTTCACGTGTATCTCTTAAGCCGGCAGAGAAAACCCACCTGATATGCGCTCCACACAATTGAATAGAGACGCCGTTGATTTTCTATGGGAATTGCAGAAATGACTTCTAAGCCTCAAAATAATGACTTTTTTTCCTAAGGTGGTAGGAATGAAACTCAGTGCGGGCTGGATGGGGTCCCCCCTGGGCACCGCAGACCTAAGCTTGTTTAACTCCTACCTCTTAAAGGGACCGAGAAAAAATGACCTTTTCTGCACTCCAATGTAAGTCAATGGGGCGATTTTTTGGCTATGTGCTAGAAATGAAATTCAGTGCGGATTGGATGACAGGCACCCTAGGCACCCAGGATCGGCTTTAGTTTCACGTGTATCTCTTAAGCCGGCAGAGAAAACCCACCTGATATGCGCTCCACACAATTGAATAGAGACGCCGTTGATTTTCTATGGGAATTGCAGAAATGACTTCTAAGCCTCAAAATAATGACTTTTTTTCCTAAGGTGGTAGGAATGAAACTCAGTGCGGGCTGGATGGGGTCCCCCCTGGGCACCGCAGACCTAAGCTTGTTTAACTCCTACCTCTTAAAGGGACCGAGAAAAAATGACCTTTTCTGCACTCCAATGTAAGTCAATGGGGCGATTTTTTGGCTATGTGCTAGAAATGAAATTCAGTGCGGATTGGATGACAGGCACCCTAGGCACCCAGGATCGGCTTTAGTTTCACGTGTATCTCTTAAGCCGGCAGAGAAAACCCACCTGATATGCGCTCCACACAATTGAATAGAGACGCCGTTGATTTTCTATGGGAATTGCAGAAATGACTTCTAAGCCTCAAAATAATGACTTTTTTTCCTAAGGTGGTAGGAATGAAACTCAGTGCGGGCTGGATGGGGTCCCCCCTGGGCACCGCAGACCTAAGCTTGTTTAACTCCTACCTCTTAAAGGGACCGAGAAAAAATGACCTTTTCTGCACTCCAATGTAAGTCAATGGGGCGATTTTTTGGCTATGTGCTAGAAATGAAATTCAGTGCGGATTGGATGACAGGCACCCTAGGCACCCAGGATCGGCTTTAGTTTCACGTGTATCTCTTAAGCCGGCAGAGAAAACCCACCTGATATGCGCTCCACACAATTGAATAGAGACGCCGTTGATTTTCTATGGGAATTGCAGAAATGACTTCTAAGCCTCAAAATAATGACTTTTTTTCCTAAGGTGGTAGGAATGAAACTCAGTGCGGGCTGGATGGGGTCCCCCCTGGGCACCGCAGACCTAAGCTTGTTTAACTCCTACCTCTTAAAGGGACCGAGAAAAAATGACCTTTTCTGCACTCCAATGTAAGTCAATGGGGCGATTTTTTGGCTATGTGCTAGAAATGAAATTCAGTGCGGATTGGATGACAGGCACCCTAGGCACCCAGGATCGGCTTTAGTTTCACGTGTATCTCTTAAGCCGGCAGAGAAAACCCACCTGATATGCGCTCCACACAATTGAATAGAGACGCCAGTTGATTTTCTATGGGAATTGCAGAAATGACTTCTAAGCCTCAAAATAATGACTTTTTTTCCTAAGGTGGTAGGAATGAAACTCAGTGCGGGCTGGATGGGGTCCCCCCTGGGCACCGCAGACCTAAGCTTGTTTAACTCCTACCTCTTAAAGGGACCGAGAAAAAATGACCTTTTCTGCACTCCAATGTAAGTCAATGGGGCGATTTTTTGGCTATGTGCTAGAAATGAAATTCAGTGCGGATTGGATGACAGGCACCCTAGGCACCCAGGATCGGCTTTAGTTTCACGTGTATCTCTTAAGCCGGCAGAGAAAACCCACCTGATATGCGCTCCACACAATTGAATAGAGACGCCGTTGATTTTCTATGGGAATTGCAGAAATGACTTCTAAGCCTCAAAATAATGACTTTTTTTCCTAAGGTGGTAGGAATGAAACTCAGTGCGGGCTGGATGGGGTCCCCCCTGGGCACCGCAGACCTAAGCTTGTTTAACTCCTACCTCTTAAAGGGACCGAGAAAAAATGACCTTTTCTGCACTCCAATGTAAGTCAATGGGGCGATTTTTTGGCTATGTGCTAGAAATGAAATTCAGTGCGGATTGGATGACAGGCACCCTAGGCACCCAGGATCGGCTTTAGTTTCACGTGTATCTCTTAAGCCGGCAGAGAAAACCCACCTGATATGCGCTCCACACAATTGAATAGAGACGCCGTTGATTTTCTATGGGAATTGCAGAAATGACTTCTAAGCCTCAAAATAATGACTTTTTTTCCTAAGGTGGTAGGAATGAAACTCAGTGCGGGCTGGATGGGGTCCCCCCTGGGCACCGCAGACCTAAGCTTGTTTAACTCCTACCTCTTAAAGGGACCGAGAAAAAATGACCTTTTCTGCACTCCAATGTAAGTCAATGGGGCGATTTTTTGGCTATGTGCTAGAAATGAAATTCAGTGCGGATTGGATGACAGGCACCCTAGGCACCCAGGATCGGCTTTAGTTTCACGTGTATCTCTTAAGCCGGCAGAGAAAACCCACCTGATATGCGCTCCACACAATTGAATAGAGACGCCGTTGATTTTCTATGGGAATTGCAGAAATGACTTCTAAGCCTCAAAATAATGACTTTTTTTCCTAAGGTGGTAGGAATGAAACTCAGTGCGGGCTGGATGGGGTCCCCCCTGGGCACCGCAGACCTAAGCTTGTTTAACTCCTACCTCTTAAAGGGACCGAGAAAAAATGACCTTTTCTGCACTCCAATGTAAGTCAATGGGGCGATTTTTTGGCTATGTGCTAGAAATGAAATTCAGTGCGGATTGGATGACAGGCACCCTAGGCACCCAGGATCGGCTTTAGTTTCACGTGTATCTCTTAAGCCGGCAGAGAAAACCCACCTGATATGCGCTCCACACAATTGAATAGAGACGCCGTTGATTTTCTATGGGAATTGCAGAAATGACTTCTAAGCCTCAAAATAATGACTTTTTTTCCTAAGGTGGTAGGAATGAAACTCAGTGCGGGCTGGATGGGGTCCCCCCTGGGCACCGCAGACCTAAGCTTGTTTAACTCCTACCTCTTAAAGGGACCGAGAAAAAATGACCTTTTCTGCACTCCAATGTAAGTCAATGGGGCGATTTTTTGGCTATGTGCTAGAAATGAAATTCAGTGCGGATTGGATGACAGGCACCCTAGGCACCCAGGATCGGCTTTAGTTTCACGTGTATCTCTTAAGCCGGCAGAGAAAACCCACCTGATATGCGCTCCACACAATTGAATAGAGACGCCAGTTGATTTTCTATGGGAATTGCAGAAATGACTTCTAAGCCTCAAAATAATGACTTTTTTTCCTAAGGTGGTAGGAATGAAACTCAGTGCGGGCTGGATGGGGTCCCCCCTGGGCACCGCAGACCTAAGCTTGTTTAACTCCTACCTCTTAAAGGGACCGAGAAAAAATGACCTTTTCTGCACTCCAATGTAAGTCAATGGGGCGATTTTTTGGCTATGTGCTAGAAATGAAATTCAGTGCGGATTGGATGACAGGCACCCTAGGCACCCAGGATCGGCTTTAGTTTCACGTGTATCTCTTAAGCCGGCAGAGAAAACCCACCTGATATGCGCTCCACACAATTGAATAGAGACGCCGTTGATTTTCTATGGGAATTGCAGAAATGACTTCTAAGCCTCAAAATAATGACTTTTTTTCCTAAGGTGGTAGGAATGAAACTCAGTGCGGGCTGGATGGGGTCCCCCCTGGGCACCGCAGACCTAAGCTTGTTTAACTCCTACCTCTTAAAGGGACCGAGAAAAAATGACCTTTTCTGCACTCCAATGTAAGTCAATGGGGCGATTTTTTGGCTATGTGCTAGAAATGAAATTCAGTGCGGATTGGATGACAGGCACCCTAGGCACCCAGGATCGGCTTTAGTTTCACGTGTATCTCTTAAGCCGGCAGAGAAAACCCACCTGATATGCGCTCCACACAATTGAATAGAGACGCCGTTGATTTTCTATGGGAATTGCAGAAATGACTTCTAAGCCTCAAAATAATGACTTTTTTTCCTAAGGTGGTAGGAATGAAACTCAGTGCGGGCTGGATGGGGTCCCCCCTGGGCACCGCAGACCTAAGCTTGTTTAACTCCTACCTCTTAAAGGGACCGAGAAAAAATGACCTTTTCTGCACTCCAATGTAAGTCAATGGGGCGATTTTTTGGCTATGTGCTAGAAATGAAATTCAGTGCGGATTGGATGACAGGCACCCTAGGCACCCAGGATCGGCTTTAGTTTCACGTGTATCTCTTAAGCCGGCAGAGAAAACCCACCTGATATGCGCTCCACACAATTGAATAGAGACGCCGTTGATTTTCTATGGGAATTGCAGAAATGACTTCTAAGCCTCAAAATAATGACTTTTTTTCCTAAGGTGGTAGGAATGAAACTCAGTGCGGGCTGGATGGGGTCCCCCCTGGGCACCGCAGACCTAAGCTTGTTTAACTCCTACCTCTTAAAGGGACCGAGAAAAAATGACCTTTTCTGCACTCCAATGTAAGTCAATGGGGCGATTTTTTGGCTATGTGCTAGAAATGAAATTCAGTGCGGATTGGATGACAGGCACCCTAGGCACCCAGGATCGGCTTTAGTTTCACGTGTATCTCTTAAGCCGGCAGAGAAAACCCACCTGATATGCGCTCCACACAATTGAATAGAGACGCCGTTGATTTTCTATGGGAATTGCAGAAATGACTTCTAAGCCTCAAAATAATGACTTTTTTTCCTAAGGTGGTAGGAATGAAACTCAGTGCGGGCTGGATGGGGTCCCCCCTGGGCACCGCAGACCTAAGCTTGTTTAACTCCTACCTCTTAAAGGGACCGAGAAAAAATGACCTTTTCTGCACTCCAATGTAAGTCAATGGGGCGATTTTTTGGCTATGTGCTAGAAATGAAATTCAGTGCGGATTGGATGACAGGCACCCTAGGCACCCAGGATCGGCTTTAGTTTCACGTGTATCTCTTAAGCCGGCAGAGAAAACCCACCTGATATGCGCTCCACACAATTGAATAGAGACGCCAGTTGATTTTCTATGGGAATTGCAGAAATGACTTCTAAGCCTCAAAATAATGACTTTTTTTCCTAAGGTGGTAGGAATGAAACTCAGTGCGGGCTGGATGGGGTCCCCCCTGGGCACCGCAGACCTAAGCTTGTTTAACTCCTACCTCTTAAAGGGACCGAGAAAAAATGACCTTTTCTGCACTCCAATGTAAGTCAATGGGGCGATTTTTTGGCTATGTGCTAGAAATGAAATTCAGTGCGGATTGGATGACAGGCACCCTAGGCACCCAGGATCGGCTTTAGTTTCACGTGTATCTCTTAAGCCGGCAGAGAAAACCCACCTGATATGCGCTCCACACAATTGAATAGAGACGCCGTTGATTTTCTATGGGAATTGCAGAAATGACTTCTAAGCCTCAAAATAATGACTTTTTTTCCTAAGGTGGTAGGAATGAAACTCAGTGCGGGCTGGATGGGGTCCCCCCTGGGCACCGCAGACCTAAGCTTGTTTAACTCCTACCTCTTAAACGGACCGAGAAAAAAATGACCTTTTCTGCACTCCAATGTAAGTCAATGGGGCGATTTTTTGGCTATGTGCTAGAAATGAAATTCAGTGCGGATTGGATGACAGGCACCCTAGGCACCCAGGATCGGCTTTAGTTTCACGTGTATCTCTTAAGCCGGCAGAGAAAACCCACCTGATATGCGCTCCACACAATTGAATAGAGACGCCGTTGATTTTCTATGGGAATTGCAGAAATGACTTCTAAGCCTCAAAATAATGACTTTTTTTCCTAAGGTGGTAGGAATGAAACTCAGTGCGGGCTGGATGGGGTCCCCCCTGGGCACCGCAGACCTAAGCTTGTTTAACTCCTACCTCTTAAAGGGACCGAGAAAAAATGACCTTTTCTGCACTCCAATGTAAGTCAATGGGGCGATTTTTGGCTATGTGCTAGAAATGAAATTCAGTGCGGATTGGATGACAGGCACCCTAGGCACCCAGGATCGGCTTTAGTTTCACGTGTATCTCTTAAGCCGGCAGAGAAAACCCACCTGATATGCGCTCCACACAATTGAATAGAGACGCCGTTGATTTTCTATGGGAATTGCAGAAATGACTTCTAAGCCTCAAAATAATGACTTTTTTTCCTAAGGTGGTAGGAATGAAACTCAGTGCGGGCTGGATGGGGTCCCCCCTGGGCACCGCAGACCTAAGCTTGTTTAACTCCTACCTCTTAAAGGGACCGAGAAAAAATGACCTTTTCTGCACTCCAATGTAAGTCAATGGGGCGATTTTTTGGCTATGTGCTAGAAATGAAATTCAGTGCGGATTGGATGACAGGCACCCTAGGCACCCAGGATCGGCTTTAGTTTCACGTGTATCTCTTAAGCCGGCAGAGAAAACCCACCTGATATGCGCTCCACACAATTGAATTAGAGACGCCAGTTGATTTTCTATGGGAATTGCAGAAATGACTTCTAAGCCTCAAAATAATGACTTTTTTTCCTAAGGTGGTAGGAATGAAACTCAGTGCGGGCTGGATGGGGTCCCCCCTGGGCACCGCAGACCTAAGCTTGTTTAACTCCTACCTCTTAAAGGGACCGAGAAAAAATGACCTTTTCTGCACTCCAATGTAAGTCAATGGGGCGATTTTTTGGCTATGTGCTAGAAATGAAATTCAGTGCGGATTGGATGACAGGCACCCTAGGCACCCAGGATCGGCTTTAGTTTCACGTGTATCTCTTAAGCCGGCAGAGAAAACCCACCTGATATGCGCTCCACACAATTGAATTAGAGACGCCGTTGATTTTCTATGGGAATTGCAGAAATGACTTCTAAGCCTCAAAATAATGACTTTTTTTCCTAAGGTGGTAGGAATGAAACTCAGTGCGGGCTGGATGGGGTCCCCCCTGGGCACCGCAGACCTAAGCTTGTTTAACTCCTACCTCTTAAAGGGACCGAGAAAAAATGACCTTTTCTGCACTCCAATGTAAGTCAATGGGGCGATTTTTTGGCTATGTGCTAGAAAATGAAATTCAGTGCGGATTGGATGACAGGCACCCTAGGCACCCAGGATCGGCTTTAGTTTCACGTGTATCTCTTAAGTCGGCAGAGAAAATCCACCTGATATGCGCTCCACACAATTGAATTAGAGACGCCAGTTGATTTTCTATGGGAATTGCAGAAATGACTTCTAAGCCTCAAAATAATGACTTTTTTTCCTAAGGTGGTAGGAATGAAACTCAGTGCGGGGCTGGATGGGGTCCCCCCTGGGCACCGCAGACCTAAGCTTGTTTAACTCCTACCTCTTAAAGGGACCGAGAAAAAATGACCTTTTCTGCACTCCAATGTAAGTCAATGGGGCGATTTTTTGGCTATGTGCTAGAAATGAAATTCAGTGCGGATTGGATGACAGGCACCCTAGGCACCCAGGATCGGCTTTAGTTTCACGTGTATCTCTTAAGCCGGCAGAGAAAACCCACCTGATATGCGCTCCACACAATTGAATAGAGACGCCATTGATTTTCTATGGGAATTGCAGAAATGACTTCTAAGCCTCAAAATAATGACTTTTTTTCCTAAGGTGGTAGGAATGAAACTCAGTGCGGGCTGGATGGGGTCCCCCCTGGGCACCGCAGACCTAAGCTTGTTTAACTCCTACCTCTTAAAGGGACCGAGAAAAAATGACCTTTTCTGCACTCCAATGTAAGTCAATGGGGCGATTTTTTGGCTATGTGCTAGAAATGAAATTCAGTGCGGATTGGATGACAGGCACCCTAGGCACCCAGGATCGGCTTTAGTTTCACGTGTATCTCTTAAGCCGGCAGAGAAAACCCACCTGATATGCGCTCCACACAATTGAATAGAGACGCCGTTGATTTTCTATGGGAATTGCAGAAATGACTTCTAAGCCTCAAAATAATGACTTTTTTTCCTAAGGTGGTAGGAATGAAACTCAGTGCGGGCTGGATGGGGTCCCCCCTGGGCACCGCAGACCTAAGCTTGTTTAACTCCTACCTCTTAAAGGGACCGAGAAAAAAATTTCTTTTCTGCACTCCAATGTAAGTCAATGGGGCGATTTTTTCTATGTGCTAGAAATGAAATGCAGTGCGGATTGGATGACAGGCACCCTAGGCACCCAGGATCGGCTTTAGTTTCACGTGTATCTCTTAAGCCGGCAGAGAAACCCACCTGATATGCGCTCCACACAATTGAATAGAGACGCCGTTGATTTTCTATGGGAATTGCAGAAATGACTTCTAAGCCTCAAACATGACTTTTTTCCTAAGGTGGTAGGAATGAAACTCAGTGCGGGCTGGATGGGGTCCCCCCTGGGCACCGCAGACCTAAGCTTGTTTAACTCCTACCTCTTAAAGGGACCGAGAAAAAATGACCTTTTCTGCACTCCAATGTAAGTCAATGGGGCGATTTTTTGGCTATGTGCTAGAAATGAAATGCAGTGCGGATTGGATGACAGGCACCCTAGGCACCCAGGATCGGCTTTAGTTTCACGTGTATCTCTTAAGCCGGCAGAGAAAACCCACCTGATATGCGCTCCACACAATTGAATAGAGACGCCGTTGATTTTCTATGGGAATTGCAGAAATGACTTCTAAGCCTCAAAATAATGACTTTTTTTCCTAAGGTGGTAGGAATGAAACTCAGTGCGGGCTGGATGGGGTCCCCCCTGGACACCGCAGACCTAAGCTTGTTTAACTCCTACCTCTTAAGGGACCGAGAAAAAATGACCTGGGTGCACTCCTGTAAGTCAATCCGCACGATTTTTTGGCTATGTGCTAGAAATGAAATGCAGTGCGGATTGGATGACAGGCACCCTAGGCACCCAGGATCAGCTTTAGTTTCACGTGTATCTCTTAAGAGGTAGGAGTTAAACAAGCTTAGGTCTGCGGTGCCCAGGGGGGACCCCATCCAGCCCGCACTGAGTTTCATTCCTACCACCTTAGGAAAAAAAGTCATTATTTTGAGGCTTAGAAGTCATTTCTGCAATTCCCATAGAAAATCAACGGCGTCTCTATTCAATTGTGTGGAGCGCATATCAGGTGGGTTTTCTCTGCCGGCTTAAGAGATACACGTGAAACTAAAGCCGATCCTGGGTGCCTAGGGTGCCTGTCATCCAATCCGCACTGCATTTCATTTCTAGCACATAGCCAAAAAATCGCCCCATTGACTTACATTGGAGTGCAGAAAAGGTCATTTTTTCTCGGTCCCCTTAAGAGGTAGGAGTTAAACAAGCTTAGGTCTGCGGTGCCCAGGGGGGACCCCATCCAGCCCGCACTGAGTTTCATTCCTACCACCTTAGGAAAAAAAGTCATTATTTTGAGGCTTAGAAGTCATTTCTGCAATTCCCATAGAAAATCAACGGCGTCTCTATTCAATTGTGTGGAGCGCATATCAGGTGGGTTTTCTCTGCCGGCTTAAGAGATACACGTGAAACTAAAGCCGATCCTGGGTGCCTAGGGTGCCTGTCATCCAATCCGCACTGCATTTCATTTCTAGCACATAGCCAAAAAATCGCCCCATTGACTTACATTGGAGTGCAGAAAAGGTCATTTTTTCTCGGTCCCTTTAAGAGGTAGGAGTTAAACAAGCTTAGGTCTGCGGTGCCCAGGGGGGACCCCATCCAGCCCGCACTGAGTTTCATTCCTACCACCTTAGGAAAAAAAGTCATTATTTTGAGGCTTAGAAGTCATTTCTGCAATTCCCATAGAAAATCAACGGCGTCTCTATTCAATTGTGTGGAGCGCATATCAGGTGGGTTTTCTCTGCCGGCTTAAGAGATACACGTGAAACTAAAGCCGATCCTGGGTGCCTAGGGTGCCTGTCATCCAATCCGCACTGCATTTCATTTCTAGCACATAGCCAAAAAATCGCCCCATTGACTTACATTGGAGTGCAGAAAAGGTCATTTTTTCTCGGTCCCTTTAAGAGGTAGGAGTTAAACAAGCTTAGGTCTGCGGTGCCCAGGGGGGACCCCATCCAGCCCGCACTGAGTTTCATTCCTACCACCTTAGGAAAAAAAGTCATTATTTTGAGGCTTAGAAGTCATTTCTGCAATTCCCATAGAAAATCAACGGCGTCTCTATTCAATTGTGTGGAGCGCATATCAGGTGGGTTTTCTCTGCCGGCTTAAGAGATACACGTGAAACTAAAGCCGATCCTGGGTGCCTAGGGTGCCTGTCATCCAATCCGCACTGCATTTCATTTCTAGCACATAGCCAAAAAATCGCCCCATTGACTTACATTGGAGTGCAGAAAAGGTCATTTTTTCTCGGTCCCTTTAAGAGGTAGGAGTTAAACAAGCTTAGGTCTGCGGTGCCCAGGGGGGACCCCATCCAGCCCGCACTGAGTTTCATTCCTACCACCTTAGGAAAAAAAGTCATTATTTTGAGGCTTAGAAGTCATTTCTGCAATTCCCATAGAAAATCAACGGCGTCTCTATTCAATTGTGTGGAGCGCATATCAGGTGGGTTTTCTCTGCCGGCTTAAGAGATACACGTGAAACTAAAGCCGATCCTGGGTGCCTAGGGTGCCTGTCATCCAATCCGCACTGCATTTCATTTCTAGCACATAGCCAAAAAATCGCCCCATTGACTTACATTGGAGTGCAGAAAAGGTCATTTTTTCTCGGTCCCTTTAAGAGGTAGGAGTTAAACAAGCTTAGGTCTGCGGTGCCCAGGGGGGACCCCATCCAGCCCGCACTGAGTTTCATTCCTACCACCTTAGGAAAAAAAGTCATTATTTTGAGGCTTAGAAGTCATTTCTGCAATTCCCATAGAAAATCAACGGCGTCTCTATTCAATTGTGTGGAGCGCATATCAGGTGGGTTTTCTCTGCCGGCTTAAGAGATACACGTGAAACTAAAGCCGATCCTGGGTGCCTAGGGTGCCTGTCATCCAATCCGCACTGCATTTCATTTCTAGCACATAGCCAAAAAATCGCCCCATTGACTTACATTGGAGTGCAGAAAAGGTCATTTTTTCTCGGTCCCTTTAAGAGGTAGGAGTTAAACAAGCTTAGGTCTGCGGTGCCCAGGGGGGACCCCATCCAGCCCGCACTGAGTTTCATTCCTACCACCTTAGGAAAAAAAGTCATTATTTTGAGGCTTAGAAGTCATTTCTGCAATTCCCATAGAAAATCAACGGCGTCTCTATTCAATTGTGTGGAGCGCATATCAGGTGGGTTTTCTCTGCCGGCTTAAGAGATACACGTGAAACTAAAGCCGATCCTGGGTGCCTAGGGTGCCTGTCATCCAATCCGCACTGCATTTCATTTCTAGCACATAGCCAAAAAATCGCCCCATTGACTTACATTGGAGTGCAGAAAAGGTCATTTTTTCTCGGTCCCTTTAAGAGGTAGGAGTTAAACAAGCTTAGGTCTGCGGTGCCCAGGGGGGACCCCATCCAGCCCGCACTGAGTTTCATTCCTACCACCTTAGGAAAAAAAGTCATTATTTTGAGGCTTAGAAGTCATTTCTGCAATTCCCATAGAAAATCAACGGCGTCTCTATTCAATTGTGTGGAGCGCATATCAGGTGGGTTTTCTCTGCCGGCTTAAGAGATACACGTGAAACTAAAGCCGATCCTGGGTGCCTAGGGTGCCTGTCATCCAATCCGCACTGCATTTCATTTCTAGCACATAGCCAAAAAATCGCCCCATTGACTTACATTGGAGTGCAGAAAAGGTCATTTTTTCTCGGTCCCTTTAAGAGGTAGGAGTTAAACAAGCTTAGGTCTGCGGTGCCCAGGGGGGACCCCATCCAGCCCGCACTGAGTTTCATTCCTACCACCTTAGGAAAAAAAGTCATTATTTTGAGGCTTAGAAGTCATTTCTGCAATTCCCATAGAAAATCAACGGCGTCTCTATTCAATTGTGTGGAGCGCATATCAGGTGGGTTTTCTCTGCCGGCTTAAGAGATACACGTGAAACTAAAGCCGATCCTGGGTGCCTAGGGTGCCTGTCATCCAATCCGCACTGCATTTCATTTCTAGCACATAGCCAAAAAATCGCCCCATTGACTTACATTGGAGTGCAGAAAAGGTCATTTTTTCTCGGTCCCTTTAAGAGGTAGGAGTTAAACAAGCTTAGGTCTGCGGTGCCCAGGGGGGACCCCATCCAGCCCGCACTGAGTTTCATTCCTACCACCTTAGGAAAAAAAGTCATTATTTTGAGGCTTAGAAGTCATTTCTGCAATTCCCATAGAAAATCAACGGCGTCTCTATTCAATTGTGTGGAGCGCATATCAGGTGGGTTTTCTCTGCCGGCTTAAGAGATACACGTGAAACTAAAGCCGATCCTGGGTGCCTAGGGTGCCTGTCATCCAATCCGCACTGCATTTCATTTCTAGCACATAGCCAAAAAATCGCCCCATTGACTTACATTGGAGTGCAGAAAAGGTCATTTTTTCTCGGTCCCTTTAAGAGGTAGGAGTTAAACAAGCTTAGGTCTGCGGTGCCCAGGGGGGACCCCATCCAGCCCGCACTGAGTTTCATTCCTACCACCTTAGGAAAAAAAGTCATTATTTTGAGGCTTAGAAGTCATTTCTGCAATTCCCATAGAAAATCAACGGCGTCTCTATTCAATTGTGTGGAGCGCATATCAGGTGGGTTTTCTCTGCCGGCTTAAGAGATACACGTGAAACTAAAGCCGATCCTGGGTGCCTAGGGTGCCTGTCATCCAATCCGCACTGCATTTCATTTCTAGCACATAGCCAAAAAATCGCCCCATTGACTTACATTGGAGTGCAGAAAAGGTCATTTTTTCTCGGTCCCTTTAAGAGGTAGGAGTTAAACAAGCTTAGGTCTGCGGTGCCCAGGGGGGACCCCATCCAGCCCGCACTGAGTTTCATTCCTACCACCTTAGGAAAAAAAGTCATTATTTTGAGGCTTAGAAGTCATTTCTGCAATTCCCATAGAAAATCAACGGCGTCTCTATTCAATTGTGTGGAGCGCATATCAGGTGGGTTTTCTCTGCCGGCTTAAGAGATACACGTGAAACTAAAGCCGATCCTGGGTGCCTAGGGTGCCTGTCATCCAATCCGCACTGCATTTCATTTCTAGCACATAGCCAAAAAATCGCCCCATTGACTTACATTGGAGTGCAGAAAAGGTCATTTTTTCTCGGTCCCTTTAAGAGGTAGGAGTTAAACAAGCTTAGGTCTGCGGTGCCCAGGGGGGACCCCATCCAGCCCGCACTGAGTTTCATTCCTACCACCTTAGGAAAAAAAGTCATTATTTTGAGGCTTAGAAGTCATTTCTGCAATTCCCATAGAAAATCAACGGCGTCTCTATTCAATTGTGTGGAGCGCATATCAGGTGGGTTTTCTCTGCCGGCTTAAGAGATACACGTGAAACTAAAGCCGATCCTGGGTGCCTAGGGTGCCTGTCATCCAATCCGCACTGCATTTCATTTCTAGCACATAGCCAAAAAATCGCCCCATTGACTTACATTGGAGTGCAGAAAAGGTCATTTTTTCTCGGTCCCTTTAAGAGGTAGGAGTTAAACAAGCTTAGGTCTGCGGTGCCCAGGGGGGACCCCATCCAGCCCGCACTGAGTTTCATTCCTACCACCTTAGGAAAAAAAGTCATTATTTTGAGGCTTAGAAGTCATTTCTGCAATTCCCATAGAAAATCAACGGCGTCTCTATTCAATTGTGTGGAGCGCATATCAGGTGGGTTTTCTCTGCCGGCTTAAGAGATACACGTGAAACTAAAGCCGATCCTGGGTGCCTAGGGTGCCTGTCATCCAATCCGCACTGCATTTCATTTCTAGCACATAGCCAAAAAATCGCCCCATTGACTTACATTGGAGTGCAGAAAAGGTCATTTTTTCTCGGTCCCTTTAAGAGGTAGGAGTTAAACAAGCTTAGGTCTGCGGTGCCCAGGGGGGACCCCATCCAGCCCGCACTGAGTTTCATTCCTACCACCTTAGGAAAAAAAGTCATTATTTTGAGGCTTAGAAGTCATTTCTGCAATTCCCATAGAAAATCAACGGCGTCTCTATTCAATTGTGTGGAGCGCATATCAGGTGGGTTTTCTCTGCCGGCTTAAGAGATACACGTGAAACTAAAGCCGATCCTGGGTGCCTAGGGTGCCTGTCATCCAATCCGCACTGCATTTCATTTCTAGCACATAGCCAAAAAATCGCCCCATTGACTTACATTGGAGTGCAGAAAAGGTCATTTTTTCTCGGTCCCTTTAAGAGGTAGGAGTTAAACAAGCTTAGGTCTGCGGTGCCCAGGGGGGACCCCATCCAGCCCGCACTGAGTTTCATTCCTACCACCTTAGGAAAAAAAGTCATTATTTTGAGGCTTAGAAGTCATTTCTGCAATTCCCATAGAAAATCAACGGCGTCTCTATTCAATTGTGTGGAGCGCATATCAGGTGGGTTTTCTCTGCCGGCTTAAGAGATACACGTGAAACTAAAGCCGATCCTGGGTGCCTAGGGTGCCTGTCATCCAATCCGCACTGCATTTCATTTCTAGCACATAGCCAAAAAATCGCCCCATTGACTTACATTGGAGTGCAGAAAAGGTCATTTTTTCTCGGTCCCTTTAAGAGGTAGGAGTTAAACAAGCTTAGGTCTGCGGTGCCCAGGGGGGACCCCATCCAGCCCGCACTGAGTTTCATTCCTACCACCTTAGGAAAAAAAGTCATTATTTTGAGGCTTAGAAGTCATTTCTGCAATTCCCATAGAAAATCAACGGCGTCTCTATTCAATTGTGTGGAGCGCATATCAGGTGGGTTTTCTCTGCCGGCTTAAGAGATACACGTGAAACTAAAGCCGATCCTGGGTGCCTAGGGTGCCTGTCATCCAATCCGCACTGCATTTCATTTCTAGCACATAGCCAAAAAATCGCCCCATTGACTTACATTGGAGTGCAGAAAAGGTCATTTTTGGGTCCTTACGGTTCCTGTTCCTGCGGTCCGAGGGCAACATATGGGTTAAGTCTAAGTCCCCTAGAACAAGCAGAAGAGAATGCAAAGCAGTCCAATCAAAATTTGGCCACACCATATATAAGGCAGGAAGGACCACATAGCCAGAGTTAATGCGCAAAAAAATAAATTTAATAGGGAGGGTGATCTGTGCTGCCTTCGGACGCCAGGAACAGAATTTCCCGTAGGTAAGTATTCGATTCCCCCGTTCCTGGGTCCTACGGCAGCACATATGGATTTACAGAGCAGTCAAATCATAGGCGGGTATAAATCCATTATTCAATACTCAAGGACCTTCCTGCCCAGGTCTGCTTCCCAGTGACTCCAATCTGTAGTACTTTGTAAAATGTTGAGTATTTGACCACGTCGCCGCTCTACAATTTCCTGTAGTGGCACATTCGCAGCTTCCGCCCATGATGAGGATACTGCTCTGGTTTTTTGGCTTTGATACCTGCTGGAGCTTGCTGATCTTGCAGTGAATAAGCCAATGTGATGAGCTTCCGGATCCAGCTAGAGATGATTCGCTTGGATGTTTTGAATCCCTTCATTTTTCCTCATAATGAATGAAAGATTCTCCTCAGACCTAAAGGAGCTTACTCTTTCAGATAATGCAAGACAGATCTTCTGACGTCTAGTGGGTTGTCTCCAAGATCTGTTGAAGGAAGGCTGGGAAGCACAATTTCTTGATTCAATGCCGACTGAGTGGTTGTTTTTGGCAGAAAACTTGGTATTGTCCGCAAGAATAAAGAATCTCCCAGGTCTCTCAAATAGGGTTCCTTAAATGAGAGAGCCTGCACTCACTAATTCATTCCGTGCCGATGCTAGGCCACTAAGAAAGCCGTTTTCCATGAGAGGTGAGCAACTCTATTGCAGTTATGGGCTCAAAGGGCGCCTGTTTAAGAGCTTCCAACACTAGATGTAGATCCCACGCTGGAGCAGGTGTACTTATTGGTGGTCTTAAATTTCTTGCTCCCAGAAACCTGGCATTAAATCGCCTGAATATTTACCGGCCATGAAGGAATTTATAGCCGCAACTGCACTCGGATAGTATTAAACTTTATCCTTGATCAGTCCTTTTTGGAGAAAACTTAACACATTTGCTCTAGAGCCATCTGGATAGGATGCTTTGAATGTCTTCCAGACCCCAGCGTATTTCAACCTCGTACTTTTCCTACGAGCATTTACTAAGGTGTTCTGGACATCTTCTGGAATTCTTCACATCCAAGGCAATAATTCATCCGCCAGGCTGTCAGTTTGAGACGGTCCAGGTTTGGGTGAAGAAACCCCTTCTGGATAATAGATCTGGGACTTGTGGAAGGACCCATATCCTGTCCTCCGCCAGAATCTTTGCCAGTGAAAACCACGGTCTGCGCGGCATTGGGGGATGAGTATGAATTTCGCCCGTTCCGCCTTCACCTTGGACAGAACCTTCGGAATCAGCCAGAGGAGGAAGGCATAAACAAAATTCCCTTTCCATGGAGTCGATAGGCCATCTACAAAGGTTGGGTGTTGAGATGGATCTCTTGCACAGTATCTGGGGAGTTTCGTTTTGCCGAGACGCAAGGCGTCTAGGTCCGGGACTCCAAATTTCCGGATCACTTGATGAAAGACTTCTGTTGAGAGTGACCATTCGCCTGGATGCAATGTATGCCTGCTGAGGAAGTCCGCAGTCTGATTCAGGGTGCCCTTGAGAGTATTGCTGAAATATGGGCAACGTTCGTTCTGCCCATCGGAAAATCGCCTGACTCTCCTCCATAAGCGATGGGCATCTCGTGCCTCCTTGCTTGATGAGGTAGAAAAATGCCGCCAGGTTGTCTGATTGTATCAATACATTCTGATTCTTCAATTGAGGCTGAAATGAAAAAGAGCTAATTTGATTGCCTCAGCTCTCGTCTGTTTGAAGACATGGATCTTTCCCTGGCTGACCATTTTCTCTGACCCATGTGTTTCTACATGCGCTCCCCATCCGAACTGAGAGGCATCGGTGGTCAATACAATCTTCTCCTGGGGAGTCAATGACATACCCCGAGACACATGGAGTGGTTTGAGCCACCAACGGAGATCTTGCTGAGTTGCCCTGGATATCGTCATGATATTCTCTAAGCCGCGATGATCCCTGTTCCATACCGTCAGCACCTCCTTTTGCAGCTGTCGAATGTGGGCTTTTGCCCAAGGGACTGCATCCAATGTGGATGACATTGTGCCCAGAACTCTCATCGCTGTCTTATGGTACATGTCGTATTCCTTAGTAGGAGAGAAACTTGCTTCTTCAATCTCTGGACTCGGTCTTCTGAAAGGTACAGCATCATCTGTTGCGTGTCTATCCTGAATCCCAAGAAGGTTAGACACTGTGAAAATCAGCTGCGATTTCTTGAAGTTTATCAGGAAGCCATGCTGCTCCAGAAGATGTATTGATTCCACTACCTGGCGGGATAGCTGGACCGCTGAGTTGGAGATGAGCAGCCAATCGTCCAGGTAGGGCACAATTCGAATCCCCCTGATCCTCAAGATTGCTGAGAGGACCACGCAAATCTTCGTGAAGACTCTGGGGCTGAAGACAGACCAAACGGAGACAGCGAAATTGCAGATGATGAATCCTTTTCTCCCATAACAGAGCCCCCCTCAGATATCTCCGATGAGCCGGTGCTATAGGTACATGCAGATACGCATCGGTAAGGTCCAGTGATGCCAGAAAATCTCCTTTGTCCAGTAGAGTATCACCGATCTGATATTGTCCATTTTGACTGAATTTTTTTCATAAATTTGTTCAGGTGAGAGAGATCTACCACCAACCTGAATTTTCCCTCGGGCTTGGGTACCGTGAATATTTTCGAGTAGAAGCCTATTCCCTCTGTGAGGCAGGAACCGGTTCTAATGCATCTTGTAGATGAATTCCTGACCAAGGGTAGTAAGTGAGGGTCTGAGGCTTTGTTGAGGAAAAATGATCCGGCGGGATCGATCTTAGTTCCAAAAAAAGCCCTTCTCGATAAGGTCCAGTACCCACTTGTCTGTGGTGGAGCTTGTCCAGGCAGGTAAAAATAGCCCTAGCCTCCCGCCTACGCCTGAGCTTTGTAAATGGCGTCATAATTGGGGGTCCTTCTTAGCGGGGGCTTTTTTGGTGCTAGATGATGCTGCTCCCGACTGTCTGGGCTGAAATTTTTAACTGTTGGTTCTGAAATCTCTACGCCCCTTAGGAGGAGATTTGTTTTGTCTCGGCTTGAAGGTTGTCTTTTTGGGCATGGGGACGTAGTTCCCTTTTCCTCATGCAAATCCTTTAGGATTCCTTGAGTTGAGGCCAAAAAGAGACTCAGGTTGAAGGGTAGTGAGCAGAAGTGCTGCTTCGATTACATATCCCCTGGCCACTGTTTCAACCAGAGACATCTCCTGGTTGAATTGGAGGCTGCTAAGATTTTGAAGCCAAAGCCAGAGAATCCACTGGAGCGTCACATAAAAATTCCGCGGCCGCCTTCATAGTAGGTAGCTTCTCCAATATTTCTTCTCGCGGCACCTGTGAGGAAAGATCTTTGGTAATGTCACTCAACCATACCCTCATGCGCGAGCAACGGGAGCCGTGGCTAAGGCGACCTTAGACAGAGCTGCAGCGCTGAGTAGGTTTTTCTTTGCGAGCGCATCTGCTTTTCTGTCCAGAGGATCCTTCAGCAATGAAGCTTCTTCCTGCGGAAAATCGATTTTCTGGACAATTTTGCAACAGCTAGGTCCAGTTTGGAGGGCTTCCCAGGAGGAGGTATGAGCCTCCTGTAACCGGTACAGATTTAAATCTTGAGCCGACATCCAGGCGCTTATCCGGTTTGCCCCAATCTTTCTGCATCCATGACATTAGCAAAGGATGGGAAGGAAAGGACTTATCATCATTAGCAGGAAATAGTATAATGCATCCCTGGTGCCTTATCTTTTACTGATTTTTCTGATTCGATGGTTCCTTTGACTGCTTTTACGAGCCTAGAAACCTCGTCCTTGTGAAACAGAAAAAAGTCTTTTGCCCTGTCATCGTCAGAGTCAGAAGAGGCATTTTCCTCCATAGAGGAATGAGCAAGAATTATTGGCTTTTGAAATTCTCCTGCGTTTTGCCCCAGGACCTCCATCACCCAACATATTAGAAAGTTCATCTCTAATTATATCCCGAATGGATTCTGCTAAAGATTTTTCTGTGCCGGCATAGCAGAGGTACATAAGGTGCAGGTATCAGATTCTTGCTGCCTAAGAGGCTGCTGGCAAGAATCACATAATCTATGTTTAGATTTCCAGTGTTCTTTTTTGCCGTAGGATCCATGGTGGACTAAAATGTAGCAAAAAGATACACTAGCCCCCAGATCATAGACAATATGTAAGCAGAAATATATGAGCAGTACTCACGTAAGTTCACTGGTCAGCGGTGCCCTGGTAGAAGTGCCGTGTAGAGAATCTGCACTGGAGGGTTTTTCTCCGCTTAGAAACGCTCTGACACACCTCCGCTCCACCTCCGCATCCAAATCCTTGGGTTAGTAGGTGGAGAGGAACAGATTGACACCGCAGTGGAGCGCGCGCTTTCCCATGTAGGCGCCAAGTTTGAATTAATCGAGCATGTACTGACAGCGCGGCCCGCCGCAATCACCCGCCCCTGGGAGGGGATTGCAGTGTACTACTCACCAGACGCGCTGCCGCTACGCTCAATGGGAGTAAAAAACACCATACAGAACAAAAGCCACACTTACCTCTTTCCTGTGATACGTAGTGGAGCTTGCTCAACCCCTAATTACACATAGAGGGAGAACGTTTCCAATGTGGGTACCCGAAGCGATCTCTCAGGGTTTCAGGAGACATGCGACACCGCAGCCTGATTCCTGACCCATCTCCTCGTACGTCACCTTAGAAAAAACACAACACTGTGATTCTATATCTATGTTGCAGTGGAAGTTCCCCCCAACACTGAAAGGCATCTGAAAAACGAAAAAACACTATTAAAGGTGCACGGAACACACGTAATCTCTTCTTACCCGGCAGAAGAAAAAAACTGTGGCTATGGGTGGTCCTTCCTGCCTTAGGTGTGGCCAATCCTGGGTGGCTACTGCTTTCATTCTCCGCACTGCCTTGTTTCTAGCACATAGCCAAAACCCCCATTGACTTACATTGGAGTGCAGAAAAGGTCATTTTTTCTCGGTCCCTTTAAGAGGTAGGAGTTAAACAAGCTTAGGTCTGCGGTGCCCAGGGGGGACCCCATCCAGCCCGCACTGAGTTTCATTCCTACCACCTTAGGAAAAAAAGTCATTATTTTGAGGCTTAGAAGTCATTTCTGCAATTCCCATAGAAAATCAACGGCGTCTCTATTCAATTGTGTGGAGCGCATATCAGGTGGGTTTTCTCTGCCGGCTTAAGAGATACACGTGAAACTAAAGCCGATCCTGGGTGCCTAGGGTGCCTGTCATCCAATCCGCACTGCATTTCATTTCTAGCACATAGCCAAAAAATCGCCCCATTGACTTACATTGGAGTGCAGAAAAGGTCATTTTTTCTCGGTCCCTTTAAGAGGTAGGAGTTAAACAAGCTTAGGTCTGCGGTGCCCAGGGGGGACCCCATCCAGCCCGCACTGAGTTTCATTCCTACCACCTTAGGAAAAAAAGTCATTATTTTGAGGCTTAGAAGTCATTTCTGCAATTCCCATAGAAAATCAACGGCGTCTCTATTCAATTGTGTGGAGCGCATATCAGGTGGGTTTTCTCTGCCGGCTTAAGAGATACACGTGAAACTAAAGCCGATCCTGGGTGCCTAGGGTGCCTGTCATCCAATCCGCACTGAATTTCATTTCTAGCACATAGCCAAAAAATCGCCCCATTGACTTACATTGGAGTGCAGAAAAGGTCATTTTTTCTCGGTCCCTTTAAGAGGTAGGAGTTAAACAAGCTTAGGTCTGCGGTGCCCAGGGGGGACCCCATCCAGCCCGCACTGAGTTTCATTCCTACCACCTTAGGAAAAAAAGTCATTATTTTGAGGCTTAGAAGTCATTTCTGCAATTCCCATAGAAAATCAACGGCGTCTCTATTCAATTGTGTGGAGCGCATATCAGGTGGGTTTTCTCTGCCGGCTTAAGAGATACACGTGAAACTAAAGCCGATCCTGGGTGCCTAGGGTGCCTGTCATCCAATCCGCACTGAATTTCATTTCTAGCACATAGCCAAAAAATCGCCCCATTGACTTACATTGGAGTGCAGAAAAGGTCATTTTTTCTCGGTCCCTTTAAGAGGTAGGAGTTAAACAAGCTTAGGTCTGCGGTGCCCAGGGGGGACCCCATCCAGCCCGCACTGAGTTTCATTCCTACCACCTTAGGAAAAAAAGTCATTATTTTGAGGCTTAGAAGTCATTTCTGCAATTCCCATAGAAAATCAACGGCGTCTCTATTCAATTGTGTGGAGCGCATATCAGGTGGGTTTTCTCTGCCGGCTTAAGAGATACACGTGAAACTAAAGCCGATCCTGGGTGCCTAGGGTGCCTGTCATCCAATCCGCACTGAATTTCATTTCTAGCACATAGCCAAAAAATCGCCCCATTGACTTACATTGGAGTGCAGAAAAGGTCATTTTTTCTCGGTCCCTTTAAGAGGTAGGAGTTAAACAAGCTTAGGTCTGCGGTGCCCAGGGGGGACCCCATCCAGCCCGCACTGAGTTTCATTCCTACCACCTTAGGAAAAAAAGTCATTATTTTGAGGCTTAGAAGTCATTTCTGCAATTCCCATAGAAAATCAACGGCGTCTCTATTCAATTGTGTGGAGCGCATATCAGGTGGGTTTTCTCTGCCGGCTTAAGAGATACACGTGAAACTAAAGCCGATCCTGGGTGCCTAGGGTGCCTGTCATCCAATCCGCACTGAATTTCATTTCTAGCACATAGCCAAAAAATCGCCCCATTGACTTACATTGGAGTGCAGAAAAGGTCATTTTTTCTCGGTCCCTTTAAGAGGTAGGAGTTAAACAAGCTTAGGTCTGCGGTGCCCAGGGGGGACCCCATCCAGCCCGCACTGAGTTTCATTCCTACCACCTTAGGAAAAAAAGTCATTATTTTGAGGCTTAGAAGTCATTTCTGCAATTCCCATAGAAAATCAACGGCGTCTCTATTCAATTGTGTGGAGCGCATATCAGGTGGGTTTTCTCTGCCGGCTTAAGAGATACACGTGAAACTAAAGCCGATCCTGGGTGCCTAGGGTGCCTGTCATCCAATCCGCACTGAATTTCATTTCTAGCACATAGCCAAAAAATCGCCCCATTGACTTACATTGGAGTGCAGAAAAGGTCATTTTTTCTCGGTCCCTTTAAGAGGTAGGAGTTAAACAAGCTTAGGTCTGCGGTGCCCAGGGGGGACCCCATCCAGCCCGCACTGAGTTTCATTCCTACCACCTTAGGAAAAAAAGTCATTATTTTGAGGCTTAGAAGTCATTTCTGCAATTCCCATAGAAAATCAACGGCGTCTCTATTCAATTGTGTGGAGCGCATATCAGGTGGGTTTTCTCTGCCGGCTTAAGAGATACACGTGAAACTAAAGCCGATCCTGGGTGCCTAGGGTGCCTGTCATCCAATCCGCACTGAATTTCATTTCTAGCACATAGCCAAAAAATCGCCCCATTGACTTACATTGGAGTGCAGAAAAGGTCATTTTTTCTCGGTCCCTTTAAGAGGTAGGAGTTAAACAAGCTTAGGTCTGCGGTGCCCAGGGGGGACCCCATCCAGCCCGCACTGAGTTTCATTCCTACCACCTTAGGAAAAAAAGTCATTATTTTGAGGCTTAGAAGTCATTTCTGCAATTCCCATAGAAAATCAACGGCGTCTCTATTCAATTGTGTGGAGCGCATATCAGGTGGGTTTTCTCTGCCGGCTTAAGAGATACACGTGAAACTAAAGCCGATCCTGGGTGCCTAGGGTGCCTGTCATCCAATCCGCACTGAATTTCATTTCTAGCACATAGCCAAAAAATCGCCCCATTGACTTACATTGGAGTGCAGAAAAGGTCATTTTTTCTCGGTCCCTTTAAGAGGTAGGAGTTAAACAAGCTTAGGTCTGCGGTGCCCAGGGGGGACCCCATCCAGCCCGCACTGAGTTTCATTCCTACCACCTTAGGAAAAAAAGTCATTATTTTGAGGCTTAGAAGTCATTTCTGCAATTCCCATAGAAAATCAACGGCGTCTCTATTCAATTGTGTGGAGCGCATATCAGGTGGGTTTTCTCTGCCGGCTTAAGAGATACACGTGAAACTAAAGCCGATCCTGGGTGCCTAGGGTGCCTGTCATCCAATCCGCACTGAATTTCATTTCTAGCACATAGCCAAAAAATCGCCCCATTGACTTACATTGGAGTGCAGAAAAGGTCATTTTTTCTCGGTCCCTTTAAGAGGTAGGAGTTAAACAAGCTTAGGTCTGCGGTGCCCAGGGGGGACCCCATCCAGCCCGCACTGAGTTTCATTCCTACCACCTTAGGAAAAAAAGTCATTATTTTGAGGCTTAGAAGTCATTTCTGCAATTCCCATAGAAAATCAACGGCGTCTCTATTCAATTGTGTGGAGCGCATATCAGGTGGGTTTTCTCTGCCGGCTTAAGAGATACACGTGAAACTAAAGCCGATCCTGGGTGCCTAGGGTGCCTGTCATCCAATCCGCACTGAATTTCATTTCTAGCACATAGCCAAAAAATCGCCCCATTGACTTACATTGGAGTGCAGAAAAGGTCATTTTTTCTCGGTCCCTTTAAGAGGTAGGAGTTAAACAAGCTTAGGTCTGCGGTGCCCAGGGGGGACCCCATCCAGCCCGCACTGAGTTTCATTCCTACCACCTTAGGAAAAAAAGTCATTATTTTGAGGCTTAGAAGTCATTTCTGCAATTCCCATAGAAAATCAACGGCGTCTCTATTCAATTGTGTGGAGCGCATATCAGGTGGGTTTTCTCTGCCGGCTTAAGAGATACACGTGAAACTAAAGCCGATCCTGGGTGCCTAGGGTGCCTGTCATCCAATCCGCACTGAATTTCATTTCTAGCACATAGCCAAAAAATCGCCCCATTGACTTACATTGGAGTGCAGAAAAGGTCATTTTTTCTCGGTCCCTTTAAGAGGTAGGAGTTAAACAAGCTTAGGTCTGCGGTGCCCAGGGGGGACCCCATCCAGCCCGCACTGAGTTTCATTCCTACCACCTTAGGAAAAAAAGTCATTATTTTGAGGCTTAGAAGTCATTTCTGCAATTCCCATAGAAAATCAACGGCGTCTCTATTCAATTGTGTGGAGCGCATATCAGGTGGGTTTTCTCTGCCGGCTTAAGAGATACACGTGAAACTAAAGCCGATCCTGGGTGCCTAGGGTGCCTGTCATCCAATCCGCACTGAATTTCATTTCTAGCACATAGCCAAAAAATCGCCCCATTGACTTACATTGGAGTGCAGAAAAGGTCATTTTTTCTCGGTCCCTTTAAGAGGTAGGAGTTAAACAAGCTTAGGTCTGCGGTGCCCAGGGGGGACCCCATCCAGCCCGCACTGAGTTTCATTCCTACCACCTTAGGAAAAAAAGTCATTATTTTGAGGCTTAGAAGTCATTTCTGCAATTCCCATAGAAAATCAACGGCGTCTCTATTCAATTGTGTGGAGCGCATATCAGGTGGGTTTTCTCTGCCGGCTTAAGAGATACACGTGAAACTAAAGCCGATCCTGGGTGCCTAGGGTGCCTGTCATCCAATCCGCACTGAATTTCATTTCTAGCACATAGCCAAAAAATCGCCCCATTGACTTACATTGGAGTGCAGAAAAGGTCATTTTTTCTCGGTCCCTTTAAGAGGTAGGAGTTAAACAAGCTTAGGTCTGCGGTGCCCAGGGGGGACCCCATCCAGCCCGCACTGAGTTTCATTCCTACCACCTTAGGAAAAAAAGTCATTATTTTGAGGCTTAGAAGTCATTTCTGCAATTCCCATAGAAAATCAACGGCGTCTCTATTCAATTGTGTGGAGCGCATATCAGGTGGGTTTTCTCTGCCGGCTTAAGAGATACACGTGAAACTAAAGCCGATCCTGGGTGCCTAGGGTGCCTGTCATCCAATCCGCACTGAATTTCATTTCTAGCACATAGCCAAAAAATCGCCCCATTGACTTACATTGGAGTGCAGAAAAGGTCATTTTTTCTCGGTCCCTTTAAGAGGTAGGAGTTAAACAAGCTTAGGTCTGCGGTGCCCAGGGGGGACCCCATCCAGCCCGCACTGAGTTTCATTCCTACCACCTTAGGAAAAAAAGTCATTATTTTGAGGCTTAGAAGTCATTTCTGCAATTCCCATAGAAAATCAACGGCGTCTCTATTCAATTGTGTGGAGCGCATATCAGGTGGGTTTTCTCTGCCGGCTTAAGAGATACACGTGAAACTAAAGCCGATCCTGGGTGCCTAGGGTGCCTGTCATCCAATCCGCACTGAATTTCATTTCTAGCACATAGCCAAAAAATCGCCCCATTGACTTACATTGGAGTGCAGAAAAGGTCATTTTTTCTCGGTCCCTTTAAGAGGTAGGAGTTAAACAAGCTTAGGTCTGCGGTGCCCAGGGGGGACCCCATCCAGCCCGCACTGAGTTTCATTCCTACCACCTTAGGAAAAAAAGTCATTATTTTGAGGCTTAGAAGTCATTTCTGCAATTCCCATAGAAAATCAACGGCGTCTCTATTCAATTGTGTGGAGCGCATATCAGGTGGGTTTTCTCTGCCGGCTTAAGAGATACACGTGAAACTAAAGCCGATCCTGGGTGCCTAGGGTGCCTGTCATCCAATCCGCACTGAATTTCATTTCTAGCACATAGCCAAAAAATCGCCCCATTGACTTACATTGGAGTGCAGAAAAGGTCATTTTTTCTCGGTCCCTTTAAGAGGTAGGAGTTAAACAAGCTTAGGTCTGCGGTGCCCAGGGGGGACCCCATCCAGCCCGCACTGAGTTTCATTCCTACCACCTTAGGAAAAAAAGTCATTATTTTGAGGCTTAGAAGTCATTTCTGCAATTCCCATAGAAAATCAACGGCGTCTCTATTCAATTGTGTGGAGCGCATATCAGGTGGGTTTTCTCTGCCGGCTTAAGAGATACACGTGAAACTAAAGCCGATCCTGGGTGCCTAGGGTGCCTGTCATCCAATCCGCACTGAATTTCATTTCTAGCACATAGCCAAAAAATCGCCCCATTGACTTACATTGGAGTGCAGAAAAGGTCATTTTTTCTCGGTCCCTTTAAGAGGTAGGAGTTAAACAAGCTTAGGTCTGCGGTGCCCAGGGGGGACCCCATCCAGCCCGCACTGAGTTTCATTCCTACCACCTTAGGAAAAAAAGTCATTATTTTGAGGCTTAGAAGTCATTTCTGCAATTCCCATAGAAAATCAACGGCGTCTCTATTCAATTGTGTGGAGCGCATATCAGGTGGGTTTTCTCTGCCGGCTTAAGAGATACACGTGAAACTAAAGCCGATCCTGGGTGCCTAGGGTGCCTGTCATCCAATCCGCACTGAATTTCATTTCTAGCACATAGCCAAAAAATCGCCCCATTGACTTACATTGGAGTGCAGAAAAGGTCATTTTTTCTCGGTCCCTTTAAGAGGTAGGAGTTAAACAAGCTTAGGTCTGCGGTGCCCAGGGGGGACCCCATCCAGCCCGCACTGAGTTTCATTCCTACCACCTTAGGAAAAAAAGTCATTATTTTGAGGCTTAGAAGTCATTTCTGCAATTCCCATAGAAAATCAACGGCGTCTCTATTCAATTGTGTGGAGCGCATATCAGGTGGGTTTTCTCTGCCGGCTTAAGAGATACACGTGAAACTAAAGCCGATCCTGGGTGCCTAGGGTGCCTGTCATCCAATCCGCACTGAATTTCATTTCTAGCACATAGCCAAAAAATCGCCCCATTGACTTACATTGGAGTGCAGAAAAGGTCATTTTTTCTCGGTCCCTTTAAGAGGTAGGAGTTAAACAAGCTTAGGTCTGCGGTGCCCAGGGGGGACCCCATCCAGCCCGCACTGAGTTTCATTCCTACCACCTTAGGAAAAAAAGTCATTATTTTGAGGCTTAGAAGTCATTTCTGCAATTCCCATAGAAAATCAACGGCGTCTCTATTCAATTGTGTGGAGCGCATATCAGGTGGGTTTTCTCTGCCGGCTTAAGAGATACACGTGAAACTAAAGCCGATCCTGGGTGCCTAGGGTGCCTGTCATCCAATCCGCACTGAATTTCATTTCTAGCACATAGCCAAAAAATCGCCCCATTGACTTACATTGGAGTGCAGAAAAGGTCATTTTTTCTCGGTCCCTTTAAGAGGTAGGAGTTAAACAAGCTTAGGTCTGCGGTGCCCAGGGGGGACCCCATCCAGCCCGCACTGAGTTTCATTCCTACCACCTTAGGAAAAAAAGTCATTATTTTGAGGCTTAGAAGTCATTTCTGCAATTCCCATAGAAAATCAACGGCGTCTCTATTCAATTGTGTGGAGCGCATATCAGGTGGGTTTTCTCTGCCGGCTTAAGAGATACACGTGAAACTAAAGCCGATCCTGGGTGCCTAGGGTGCCTGTCATCCAATCCGCACTGAATTTCATTTCTAGCACATAGCCAAAAAATCGCCCCATTGACTTACATTGGAGTGCAGAAAAGGTCATTTTTTCTCGGTCCCTTTAAGAGGTAGGAGTTAAACAAGCTTAGGTCTGCGGTGCCCAGGGGGGACCCCATCCAGCCCGCACTGAGTTTCATTCCTACCACCTTAGGAAAAAAAGTCATTATTTTGAGGCTTAGAAGTCATTTCTGCAATTCCCATAGAAAATCAACGGCGTCTCTATTCAATTGTGTGGAGCGCATATCAGGTGGGTTTTCTCTGCCGGCTTAAGAGATACACGTGAAACTAAAGCCGATCCTGGGTGCCTAGGGTGCCTGTCATCCAATCCGCACTGAATTTCATTTCTAGCACATAGCCAAAAAATCGCCCCATTGACTTACATTGGAGTGCAGAAAAGGTCATTTTTTCTCGGTCCCTTTAAGAGGTAGGAGTTAAACAAGCTTAGGTCTGCGGTGCCCAGGGGGGACCCCATCCAGCCCGCACTGAGTTTCATTCCTACCACCTTAGGAAAAAAAGTCATTATTTTGAGGCTTAGAAGTCATTTCTGCAATTCCCATAGAAAATCAACGGCGTCTCTATTCAATTGTGTGGAGCGCATATCAGGTGGGTTTTCTCTGCCGGCTTAAGAGATACACGTGAAACTAAAGCCGATCCTGGGTGCCTAGGGTGCCTGTCATCCAATCCGCACTGAATTTCATTTCTAGCACATAGCCAAAAAATCGCCCCATTGACTTACATTGGAGTGCAGAAAAGGTCATTTTTTCTCGGTCCCTTTAAGAGGTAGGAGTTAAACAAGCTTAGGTCTGCGGTGCCCAGGGGGGACCCCATCCAGCCCGCACTGAGTTTCATTCCTACCACCTTAGGAAAAAAAGTCATTATTTTGAGGCTTAGAAGTCATTTCTGCAATTCCCATAGAAAATCAACGGCGTCTCTATTCAATTGTGTGGAGCGCATATCAGGTGGGTTTTCTCTGCCGGCTTAAGAGATACACGTGAAACTAAAGCCGATCCTGGGTGCCTAGGGTGCCTGTCATCCAATCCGCACTGAATTTCATTTCTAGCACATAGCCAAAAAATCGCCCCATTGACTTACATTGGAGTGCAGAAAAGGTCATTTTTTCTCGGTCCCTTTAAGAGGTAGGAGTTAAACAAGCTTAGGTCTGCGGTGCCCAGGGGGGACCCCATCCAGCCCGCACTGAGTTTCATTCCTACCACCTTAGGAAAAAAAGTCATTATTTTGAGGCTTAGAAGTCATTTCTGCAATTCCCATAGAAAATCAACGGCGTCTCTATTCAATTGTGTGGAGCGCATATCAGGTGGGTTTTCTCTGCCGGCTTAAGAGATACACGTGAAACTAAAGCCGATCCTGGGTGCCTAGGGTGCCTGTCATCCAATCCGCACTGAATTTCATTTCTAGCACATAGCCAAAAAATCGCCCCATTGACTTACATTGGAGTGCAGAAAAGGTCATTTTTTCTCGGTCCCTTTAAGAGGTAGGAGTTAAACAAGCTTAGGTCTGCGGTGCCCAGGGGGGACCCCATCCAGCCCGCACTGAGTTTCATTCCTACCACCTTAGGAAAAAAAGTCATTATTTTGAGGCTTAGAAGTCATTTCTGCAATTCCCATAGAAAATCAACGGCGTCTCTATTCAATTGTGTGGAGCGCATATCAGGTGGGTTTTCTCTGCCGGCTTAAGAGATACACGTGAAACTAAAGCCGATCCTGGGTGCCTAGGGTGCCTGTCATCCAATCCGCACTGAATTTCATTTCTAGCACATAGCCAAAAAATCGCCCCATTGACTTACATTGGAGTGCAGAAAAGGTCATTTTTTCTCGGTCCCTTTAAGAGGTAGGAGTTAAACAAGCTTAGGTCTGCGGTGCCCAGGGGGGACCCCATCCAGCCCGCACTGAGTTTCATTCCTACCACCTTAGGAAAAAAAGTCATTATTTTGAGGCTTAGAAGTCATTTCTGCAATTCCCATAGAAAATCAACGGCGTCTCTATTCAATTGTGTGGAGCGCATATCAGGTGGGTTTTCTCTGCCGGCTTAAGAGATACACGTGAAACTAAAGCCGATCCTGGGTGCCTAGGGTGCCTGTCATCCAATCCGCACTGAATTTCATTTCTAGCACATAGCCAAAAAATCGCCCCATTGACTTACATTGGAGTGCAGAAAAGGTCATTTTTTCTCGGTCCCTTTAAGAGGTAGGAGTTAAACAAGCTTAGGTCTGCGGTGCCCAGGGGGGACCCCATCCAGCCCGCACTGAGTTTCATTCCTACCACCTTAGGAAAAAAAGTCATTATTTTGAGGCTTAGAAGTCATTTCTGCAATTCCCATAGAAAATCAACGGCGTCTCTATTCAATTGTGTGGAGCGCATATCAGGTGGGTTTTCTCTGCCGGCTTAAGAGATACACGTGAAACTAAAGCCGATCCTGGGTGCCTAGGGTGCCTGTCATCCAATCCGCACTGAATTTCATTTCTAGCACATAGCCAAAAAATCGCCCCATTGACTTACATTGGAGTGCAGAAAAGGTCATTTTTTCTCGGTCCCTTTAAGAGGTAGGAGTTAAACAAGCTTAGGTCTGCGGTGCCCAGGGGGGACCCCATCCAGCCCGCACTGAGTTTCATTCCTACCACCTTAGGAAAAAAAGTCATTATTTTGAGGCTTAGAAGTCATTTCTGCAATTCCCATAGAAAATCAACGGCGTCTCTATTCAATTGTGTGGAGCGCATATCAGGTGGGTTTTCTCTGCCGGCTTAAGAGATACACGTGAAACTAAAGCCGATCCTGGGTGCCTAGGGTGCCTGTCATCCAATCCGCACTGAATTTCATTTCTAGCACATAGCCAAAAAATCGCCCCATTGACTTACATTGGAGTGCAGAAAAGGTCATTTTTTCTCGGTCCCTTTAAGAGGTAGGAGTTAAACAAGCTTAGGTCTGCGGTGCCCAGGGGGGACCCCATCCAGCCCGCACTGAGTTTCATTCCTACCACCTTAGGAAAAAAAGTCATTATTTTGAGGCTTAGAAGTCATTTCTGCAATTCCCATAGAAAATCAACGGCGTCTCTATTCAATTGTGTGGAGCGCATATCAGGTGGGTTTTCTCTGCCGGCTTAAGAGATACACGTGAAACTAAAGCCGATCCTGGGTGCCTAGGGTGCCTGTCATCCAATCCGCACTGAATTTCATTTCTAGCACATAGCCAAAAAATCGCCCCATTGACTTACATTGGAGTGCAGAAAAGGTCATTTTTTCTCGGTCCCTTTAAGAGGTAGGAGTTAAACAAGCTTAGGTCTGCGGTGCCCAGGGGGGACCCCATCCAGCCCGCACTGAGTTTCATTCCTACCACCTTAGGAAAAAAAGTCATTATTTTGAGGCTTAGAAGTCATTTCTGCAATTCCCATAGAAAATCAACGGCGTCTCTATTCAATTGTGTGGAGCGCATATCAGGTGGGTTTTCTCTGCCGGCTTAAGAGATACACGTGAAACTAAAGCCGATCCTGGGTGCCTAGGGTGCCTGTCATCCAATCCGCACTGAATTTCATTTCTAGCACATAGCCAAAAAATCGCCCCATTGACTTACATTGGAGTGCAGAAAAGGTCATTTTTTCTCGGTCCCTTTAAGAGGTAGGAGTTAAACAAGCTTAGGTCTGCGGTGCCCAGGGGGGACCCCATCCAGCCCGCACTGAGTTTCATTCCTACCACCTTAGGAAAAAAAGTCATTATTTTGAGGCTTAGAAGTCATTTCTGCAATTCCCATAGAAAATCAACGGCGTCTCTATTCAATTGTGTGGAGCGCATATCAGGTGGGTTTTCTCTGCCGGCTTAAGAGATACACGTGAAACTAAAGCCGATCCTGGGTGCCTAGGGTGCCTGTCATCCAATCCGCACTGAATTTCATTTCTAGCACATAGCCAAAAAATCGCCCCATTGACTTACATTGGAGTGCAGAAAAGGTCATTTTTTCTCGGTCCCTTTAAGAGGTAGGAGTTAAACAAGCTTAGGTCTGCGGTGCCCAGGGGGGACCCCATCCAGCCCGCACTGAGTTTCATTCCTACCACCTTAGGAAAAAAAGTCATTATTTTGAGGCTTAGAAGTCATTTCTGCAATTCCCATAGAAAATCAACGGCGTCTCTATTCAATTGTGTGGAGCGCATATCAGGTGGGTTTTCTCTGCCGGCTTAAGAGATACACGTGAAACTAAAGCCGATCCTGGGTGCCTAGGGTGCCTGTCATCCAATCCGCACTGAATTTCATTTCTAGCACATAGCCAAAAAATCGCCCCATTGACTTACATTGGAGTGCAGAAAAGGTCATTTTTTCTCGGTCCCTTTAAGAGGTAGGAGTTAAACAAGCTTAGGTCTGCGGTGCCCAGGGGGGACCCCATCCAGCCCGCACTGAGTTTCATTCCTACCACCTTAGGAAAAAAAGTCATTATTTTGAGGCTTAGAAGTCATTTCTGCAATTCCCATAGAAAATCAACGGCGTCTCTATTCAATTGTGTGGAGCGCATATCAGGTGGGTTTTCTCTGCCGGCTTAAGAGATACACGTGAAACTAAAGCCGATCCTGGGTGCCTAGGGTGCCTGTCATCCAATCCGCACTGAATTTCATTTCTAGCACATAGCCAAAAAATCGCCCCATTGACTTACATTGGAGTGCAGAAAAGGTCATTTTTTCTCGGTCCCTTTAAGAGGTAGGAGTTAAACAAGCTTAGGTCTGCGGTGCCCAGGGGGGACCCCATCCAGCCCGCACTGAGTTTCATTCCTACCACCTTAGGAAAAAAAGTCATTATTTTGAGGCTTAGAAGTCATTTCTGCAATTCCCATAGAAAATCAACGGCGTCTCTATTCAATTGTGTGGAGCGCATATCAGGTGGGTTTTCTCTGCCGGCTTAAGAGATACACGTGAAACTAAAGCCGATCCTGGGTGCCTAGGGTGCCTGTCATCCAATCCGCACTGAATTTCATTTCTAGCACATAGCCAAAAAATCGCCCCATTGACTTACATTGGAGTGCAGAAAAGGTCATTTTTTCTCGGTCCCTTTAAGAGGTAGGAGTTAAACAAGCTTAGGTCTGCGGTGCCCAGGGGGGACCCCATCCAGCCCGCACTGAGTTTCATTCCTACCACCTTAGGAAAAAAAGTCATTATTTTGAGGCTTAGAAGTCATTTCTGCAATTCCCATAGAAAATCAACGGCGTCTCTATTCAATTGTGTGGAGCGCATATCAGGTGGGTTTTCTCTGCCGGCTTAAGAGATACACGTGAAACTAAAGCCGATCCTGGGTGCCTAGGGTGCCTGTCATCCAATCCGCACTGAATTTCATT
Source organism: Dendropsophus ebraccatus (assembly GCF_027789765.1). Taxonomy (NCBI): domain Eukaryota; kingdom Metazoa; phylum Chordata; class Amphibia; order Anura; family Hylidae; genus Dendropsophus; species Dendropsophus ebraccatus. The sequence goes on along the minus strand of NW_027210115.1, from coordinate 69,472 downwards.
TCTAGCACATAGCCAAAAAATCGCCCCATTGACTTACATTGGAGTGCAGAAAAGGTCATTTTTTCTCGGTCCCTTTAAGAGGTAGGAGTTAAACAAGCTTAGGTCTGCGGTGCCCAGGGGGGACCCCATCCAGCCCGCACTGAGTTTCATTCCTACCACCTTAGGAAAAAAAGTCATTATTTTGAGGCTTAGAAGTCATTTCTGCAATTCCCATAGAAAATCAACGGCGTCTCTATTCAATTGTGTGGAGCGCATATCAGGTGGGTTTTCTCTGCCGGCTTAAGAGATACACGTGAAACTAAAGCCGATCCTGGGTGCCTAGGGTGCCTGTCATCCAATCCGCACTGAATTTCATTTCTAGCACATAGCCAAAAAATCGCCCCATTGACTTACATTGGAGTGCAGAAAAGGTCATTTTTTCTCGGTCCCTTTAAGAGGTAGGAGTTAAACAAGCTTAGGTCTGCGGTGCCCAGGGGGGACCCCATCCAGCCCGCACTGAGTTTCATTCCTACCACCTTAGGAAAAAAAGTCATTATTTTGAGGCTTAGAAGTCATTTCTGCAATTCCCATAGAAAATCAACGGCGTCTCTATTCAATTGTGTGGAGCGCATATCAGGTGGGTTTTCTCTGCCGGCTTAAGAGATACACGTGAAACTAAAGCCGATCCTGGGTGCCTAGGGTGCCTGTCATCCAATCCGCACTGAATTTCATTTCTAGCACATAGCCAAAAAATCGCCCCATTGACTTACATTGGAGTGCAGAAAAGGTCATTTTTTCTCGGTCCCTTTAAGAGGTAGGAGTTAAACAAGCTTAGGTCTGCGGTGCCCAGGGGGGACCCCATCCAGCCCGCACTGAGTTTCATTCCTACCACCTTAGGAAAAAAAGTCATTATTTTGAGGCTTAGAAGTCATTTCTGCAATTCCCATAGAAAATCAACGGCGTCTCTATTCAATTGTGTGGAGCGCATATCAGGTGGGTTTTCTCTGCCGGCTTAAGAGATACACGTGAAACTAAAGCCGATCCTGGGTGCCTAGGGTGCCTGTCATCCAATCCGCACTGAATTTCATTTCTAGCACATAGCCAAAAAATCGCCCCATTGACTTACATTGGAGTGCAGAAAAGGTCATTTTTTCTCGGTCCCTTTAAGAGGTAGGAGTTAAACAAGCTTAGGTCTGCGGTGCCCAGGGGGGACCCCATCCAGCCCGCACTGAGTTTCATTCCTACCACCTTAGGAAAAAAAGTCATTATTTTGAGGCTTAGAAGTCATTTCTGCAATTCCCATAGAAAATCAACGGCGTCTCTATTCAATTGTGTGGAGCGCATATCAGGTGGGTTTTCTCTGCCGGCTTAAGAGATACACGTGAAACTAAAGCCGATCCTGGGTGCCTAGGGTGCCTGTCATCCAATCCGCACTGAATTTCATTTCTAGCACATAGCCAAAAAATCGCCCCATTGACTTACATTGGAGTGCAGAAAAGGTCATTTTTTCTCGGTCCCTTTAAGAGGTAGGAGTTAAACAAGCTTAGGTCTGCGGTGCCCAGGGGGGACCCCATCCAGCCCGCACTGAGTTTCATTCCTACCACCTTAGGAAAAAAAGTCATTATTTTGAGGCTTAGAAGTCATTTCTGCAATTCCCATAGAAAATCAACGGCGTCTCTATTCAATTGTGTGGAGCGCATATCAGGTGGGTTTTCTCTGCCGGCTTAAGAGATACACGTGAAACTAAAGCCGATCCTGGGTGCCTAGGGTGCCTGTCATCCAATCCGCACTGAATTTCATTTCTAGCACATAGCCAAAAAATCGCCCCATTGACTTACATTGGAGTGCAGAAAAGGTCATTTTTTCTCGGTCCCTTTAAGAGGTAGGAGTTAAACAAGCTTAGGTCTGCGGTGCCCAGGGGGGACCCCATCCAGCCCGCACTGAGTTTCATTCCTACCACCTTAGGAAAAAAAGTCATTATTTTGAGGCTTAGAAGTCATTTCTGCAATTCCCATAGAAAATCAACGGCGTCTCTATTCAATTGTGTGGAGCGCATATCAGGTGGGTTTTCTCTGCCGGCTTAAGAGATACACGTGAAACTAAAGCCGATCCTGGGTGCCTAGGGTGCCTGTCATCCAATCCGCACTGAATTTCATTTCTAGCACATAGCCAAAAAATCGCCCCATTGACTTACATTGGAGTGCAGAAAAGGTCATTTTTTCTCGGTCCCTTTAAGAGGTAGGAGTTAAACAAGCTTAGGTCTGCGGTGCCCAGGGGGGACCCCATCCAGCCCGCACTGAGTTTCATTCCTACCACCTTAGGAAAAAAAGTCATTATTTTGAGGCTTAGAAGTCATTTCTGCAATTCCCATAGAAAATCAACGGCGTCTCTATTCAATTGTGTGGAGCGCATATCAGGTGGGTTTTCTCTGCCGGCTTAAGAGATACACGTGAAACTAAAGCCGATCCTGGGTGCCTAGGGTGCCTGTCATCCAATCCGCACTGAATTTCATTTCTAGCACATAGCCAAAAAATCGCCCCATTGACTTACATTGGAGTGCAGAAAAGGTCATTTTTTCTCGGTCCCTTTAAGAGGTAGGAGTTAAACAAGCTTAGGTCTGCGGTGCCCAGGGGGGACCCCATCCAGCCCGCACTGAGTTTCATTCCTACCACCTTAGGAAAAAAAGTCATTATTTTGAGGCTTAGAAGTCATTTCTGCAATTCCCATAGAAAATCAACGGCGTCTCTATTCAATTGTGTGGAGCGCATATCAGGTGGGTTTTCTCTGCCGGCTTAAGAGATACACGTGAAACTAAAGCCGATCCTGGGTGCCTAGGGTGCCTGTCATCCAATCCGCACTGAATTTCATTTCTAGCACATAGCCAAAAAATCGCCCCATTGACTTACATTGGAGTGCAGAAAAGGTCATTTTTTCTCGGTCCCTTTAAGAGGTAGGAGTTAAACAAGCTTAGGTCTGCGGTGCCCAGGGGGGACCCCATCCAGCCCGCACTGAGTTTCATTCCTACCACCTTAGGAAAAAAAGTCATTATTTTGAGGCTTAGAAGTCATTTCTGCAATTCCCATAGAAAATCAACGGCGTCTCTATTCAATTGTGTGGAGCGCATATCAGGTGGGTTTTCTCTGCCGGCTTAAGAGATACACGTGAAACTAAAGCCGATCCTGGGTGCCTAGGGTGCCTGTCATCCAATCCGCACTGAATTTCATTTCTAGCACATAGCCAAAAAATCGCCCCATTGACTTACATTGGAGTGCAGAAAAGGTCATTTTTTCTCGGTCCCTTTAAGAGGTAGGAGTTAAACAAGCTTAGGTCTGCGGTGCCCAGGGGGGACCCCATCCAGCCCGCACTGAGTTTCATTCCTACCACCTTAGGAAAAAAAGTCATTATTTTGAGGCTTAGAAGTCATTTCTGCAATTCCCATAGAAAATCAACGGCGTCTCTATTCAATTGTGTGGAGCGCATATCAGGTGGGTTTTCTCTGCCGGCTTAAGAGATACACGTGAAACTAAAGCCGATCCTGGGTGCCTAGGGTGCCTGTCATCCAATCCGCACTGAATTTCATTTCTAGCACATAGCCAAAAAATCGCCCCATTGACTTACATTGGAGTGCAGAAAAGGTCATTTTTTCTCGGTCCCTTTAAGAGGTAGGAGTTAAACAAGCTTAGGTCTGCGGTGCCCAGGGGGGACCCCATCCAGCCCGCACTGAGTTTCATTCCTACCACCTTAGGAAAAAAAGTCATTATTTTGAGGCTTAGAAGTCATTTCTGCAATTCCCATAGAAAATCAACGGCGTCTCTATTCAATTGTGTGGAGCGCATATCAGGTGGGTTTTCTCTGCCGGCTTAAGAGATACACGTGAAACTAAAGCCGATCCTGGGTGCCTAGGGTGCCTGTCATCCAATCCGCACTGAATTTCATTTCTAGCACATAGCCAAAAAATCGCCCCATTGACTTACATTGGAGTGCAGAAAAGGTCATTTTTTCTCGGTCCCTTTAAGAGGTAGGAGTTAAACAAGCTTAGGTCTGCGGTGCCCAGGGGGGACCCCATCCAGCCCGCACTGAGTTTCATTCCTACCACCTTAGGAAAAAAAGTCATTATTTTGAGGCTTAGAAGTCATTTCTGCAATTCCCATAGAAAATCAACGGCGTCTCTATTCAATTGTGTGGAGCGCATATCAGGTGGGTTTTCTCTGCCGGCTTAAGAGATACACGTGAAACTAAAGCCGATCCTGGGTGCCTAGGGTGCCTGTCATCCAATCCGCACTGAATTTCATTTCTAGCACATAGCCAAAAAATCGCCCCATTGACTTACATTGGAGTGCAGAAAAGGTCATTTTTTCTCGGTCCCTTTAAGAGGTAGGAGTTAAACAAGCTTAGGTCTGCGGTGCCCAGGGGGGACCCCATCCAGCCCGCACTGAGTTTCATTCCTACCACCTTAGGAAAAAAAGTCATTATTTTGAGGCTTAGAAGTCATTTCTGCAATTCCCATAGAAAATCAACGGCGTCTCTATTCAATTGTGTGGAGCGCATATCAGGTGGGTTTTCTCTGCCGGCTTAAGAGATACACGTGAAACTAAAGCCGATCCTGGGTGCCTAGGGTGCCTGTCATCCAATCCGCACTGAATTTCATTTCTAGCACATAGCCAAAAAATCGCCCCATTGACTTACATTGGAGTGCAGAAAAGGTCATTTTTTCTCGGTCCCTTTAAGAGGTAGGAGTTAAACAAGCTTAGGTCTGCGGTGCCCAGGGGGGACCCCATCCAGCCCGCACTGAGTTTCATTCCTACCACCTTAGGAAAAAAAGTCATTATTTTGAGGCTTAGAAGTCATTTCTGCAATTCCCATAGAAAATCAACGGCGTCTCTATTCAATTGTGTGGAGCGCATATCAGGTGGGTTTTCTCTGCCGGCTTAAGAGATACACGTGAAACTAAAGCCGATCCTGGGTGCCTAGGGTGCCTGTCATCCAATCCGCACTGAATTTCATTTCTAGCACATAGCCAAAAAATCGCCCCATTGACTTACATTGGAGTGCAGAAAAGGTCATTTTTTCTCGGTCCCTTTAAGAGGTAGGAGTTAAACAAGCTTAGGTCTGCGGTGCCCAGGGGGGACCCCATCCAGCCCGCACTGAGTTTCATTCCTACCACCTTAGGAAAAAAAGTCATTATTTTGAGGCTTAGAAGTCATTTCTGCAATTCCCATAGAAAATCAACGGCGTCTCTATTCAATTGTGTGGAGCGCATATCAGGTGGGTTTTCTCTGCCGGCTTAAGAGATACACGTGAAACTAAAGCCGATCCTGGGTGCCTAGGGTGCCTGTCATCCAATCCGCACTGAATTTCATTTCTAGCACATAGCCAAAAAATCGCCCCATTGACTTACATTGGAGTGCAGAAAAGGTCATTTTTTCTCGGTCCCTTTAAGAGGTAGGAGTTAAACAAGCTTAGGTCTGCGGTGCCCAGGGGGGACCCCATCCAGCCCGCACTGAGTTTCATTCCTACCACCTTAGGAAAAAAAGTCATTATTTTGAGGCTTAGAAGTCATTTCTGCAATTCCCATAGAAAATCAACGGCGTCTCTATTCAATTGTGTGGAGCGCATATCAGGTGGGTTTTCTCTGCCGGCTTAAGAGATACACGTGAAACTAAAGCCGATCCTGGGTGCCTAGGGTGCCTGTCATCCAATCCGCACTGAATTTCATTTCTAGCACATAGCCAAAAAATCGCCCCATTGACTTACATTGGAGTGCAGAAAAGGTCATTTTTTCTCGGTCCCTTTAAGAGGTAGGAGTTAAACAAGCTTAGGTCTGCGGTGCCCAGGGGGGACCCCATCCAGCCCGCACTGAGTTTCATTCCTACCACCTTAGGAAAAAAAGTCATTATTTTGAGGCTTAGAAGTCATTTCTGCAATTCCCATAGAAAATCAACGGCGTCTCTATTCAATTGTGTGGAGCGCATATCAGGTGGGTTTTCTCTGCCGGCTTAAGAGATACACGTGAAACTAAAGCCGATCCTGGGTGCCTAGGGTGCCTGTCATCCAATCCGCACTGAATTTCATTTCTAGCACATAGCCAAAAAATCGCCCCATTGACTTACATTGGAGTGCAGAAAAGGTCATTTTTTCTCGGTCCCTTTAAGAGGTAGGAGTTAAACAAGCTTAGGTCTGCGGTGCCCAGGGGGGACCCCATCCAGCCCGCACTGAGTTTCATTCCTACCACCTTAGGAAAAAAAGTCATTATTTTGAGGCTTAGAAGTCATTTCTGCAATTCCCATAGAAAATCAACGGCGTCTCTATTCAATTGTGTGGAGCGCATATCAGGTGGGTTTTCTCTGCCGGCTTAAGAGATACACGTGAAACTAAAGCCGATCCTGGGTGCCTAGGGTGCCTGTCATCCAATCCGCACTGAATTTCATTTCTAGCACATAGCCAAAAAATCGCCCCATTGACTTACATTGGAGTGCAGAAAAGGTCATTTTTTCTCGGTCCCTTTAAGAGGTAGGAGTTAAACAAGCTTAGGTCTGCGGTGCCCAGGGGGGACCCCATCCAGCCCGCACTGAGTTTCATTCCTACCACCTTAGGAAAAAAAGTCATTATTTTGAGGCTTAGAAGTCATTTCTGCAATTCCCATAGAAAATCAACGGCGTCTCTATTCAATTGTGTGGAGCGCATATCAGGTGGGTTTTCTCTGCCGGCTTAAGAGATACACGTGAAACTAAAGCCGATCCTGGGTGCCTAGGGTGCCTGTCATCCAATCCGCACTGAATTTCATTTCTAGCACATAGCCAAAAAATCGCCCCATTGACTTACATTGGAGTGCAGAAAAGGTCATTTTTTCTCGGTCCCTTTAAGAGGTAGGAGTTAAACAAGCTTAGGTCTGCGGTGCCCAGGGGGGACCCCATCCAGCCCGCACTGAGTTTCATTCCTACCACCTTAGGAAAAAAAGTCATTATTTTGAGGCTTAGAAGTCATTTCTGCAATTCCCATAGAAAATCAACGGCGTCTCTATTCAATTGTGTGGAGCGCATATCAGGTGGGTTTTCTCTGCCGGCTTAAGAGATACACGTGAAACTAAAGCCGATCCTGGGTGCCTAGGGTGCCTGTCATCCAATCCGCACTGAATTTCATTTCTAGCACATAGCCAAAAAATCGCCCCATTGACTTACATTGGAGTGCAGAAAAGGTCATTTTTTCTCGGTCCCTTTAAGAGGTAGGAGTTAAACAAGCTTAGGTCTGCGGTGCCCAGGGGGGACCCCATCCAGCCCGCACTGAGTTTCATTCCTACCACCTTAGGAAAAAAAGTCATTATTTTGAGGCTTAGAAGTCATTTCTGCAATTCCCATAGAAAATCAACGGCGTCTCTATTCAATTGTGTGGAGCGCATATCAGGTGGGTTTTCTCTGCCGGCTTAAGAGATACACGTGAAACTAAAGCCGATCCTGGGTGCCTAGGGTGCCTGTCATCCAATCCGCACTGAATTTCATTTCTAGCACATAGCCAAAAAATCGCCCCATTGACTTACATTGGAGTGCAGAAAAGGTCATTTTTTCTCGGTCCCTTTAAGAGGTAGGAGTTAAACAAGCTTAGGTCTGCGGTGCCCAGGGGGGACCCCATCCAGCCCGCACTGAGTTTCATTCCTACCACCTTAGGAAAAAAAGTCATTATTTTGAGGCTTAGAAGTCATTTCTGCAATTCCCATAGAAAATCAACGGCGTCTCTATTCAATTGTGTGGAGCGCATATCAGGTGGGTTTTCTCTGCCGGCTTAAGAGATACACGTGAAACTAAAGCCGATCCTGGGTGCCTAGGGTGCCTGTCATCCAATCCGCACTGAATTTCATTTCTAGCACATAGCCAAAAAATCGCCCCATTGACTTACATTGGAGTGCAGAAAAGGTCATTTTTTCTCGGTCCCTTTAAGAGGTAGGAGTTAAACAAGCTTAGGTCTGCGGTGCCCAGGGGGGACCCCATCCAGCCCGCACTGAGTTTCATTCCTACCACCTTAGGAAAAAAAGTCATTATTTTGAGGCTTAGAAGTCATTTCTGCAATTCCCATAGAAAATCAACGGCGTCTCTATTCAATTGTGTGGAGCGCATATCAGGTGGGTTTTCTCTGCCGGCTTAAGAGATACACGTGAAACTAAAGCCGATCCTGGGTGCCTAGGGTGCCTGTCATCCAATCCGCACTGAATTTCATTTCTAGCACATAGCCAAAAAATCGCCCCATTGACTTACATTGGAGTGCAGAAAAGGTCATTTTTTCTCGGTCCCTTTAAGAGGTAGGAGTTAAACAAGCTTAGGTCTGCGGTGCCCAGGGGGGACCCCATCCAGCCCGCACTGAGTTTCATTCCTACCACCTTAGGAAAAAAAGTCATTATTTTGAGGCTTAGAAGTCATTTCTGCAATTCCCATAGAAAATCAACGGCGTCTCTATTCAATTGTGTGGAGCGCATATCAGGTGGGTTTTCTCTGCCGGCTTAAGAGATACACGTGAAACTAAAGCCGATCCTGGGTGCCTAGGGTGCCTGTCATCCAATCCGCACTGCAATTTCATTTCTAGCACATAGCCAAAAAATCGCCCCATTGACTTACATTGGAGTGCAGAAAAGGTCATTTTTTCTCGGTCCCTTTAAGAGGTAGGAGTTAAACAAGCTTAGGTCTGCGGTGCCCAGGGGGGACCCCATCCAGCCCGCACTGAGTTTCATTCCTACCACCTTAGGAAAAAAAGTCATTATTTTGAGGCTTAGAAGTCATTTCTGCAATTCCCATAGAAAATCAACGGCGTCTCTATTCAATTGTGTGGAGCGCATATCAGGTGGGTTTTCTCTGCCGGCTTAAGAGATACACGTGAAACTAAAGCCGATCCTGGGTGCCTAGGGTGCCTGTCATCCAATCCGCACTGAATTTCATTTCTAGCACATAGCCAAAAAATCGCCCCATTGACTTACATTGGAGTGCAGAAAAGGTCATTTTTTCTCGGTCCCTTTAAGAGGTAGGAGTTAAACAAGCTTAGGTCTGCGGTGCCCAGGGGGGACCCCATCCAGCCCGCACTGAGTTTCATTCCTACCACCTTAGGAAAAAAAGTCATTATTTTGAGGCTTAGAAGTCATTTCTGCAATTCCCATAGAAAATCAACGGCGTCTCTATTCAATTGTGTGGAGCGCATATCAGGTGGGTTTTCTCTGCCGGCTTAAGAGATACACGTGAAACTAAAGCCGATCCTGGGTGCCTAGGGTGCCTGTCATCCAATCCGCACTGAATTTCATTTCTAGCACATAGCCAAAAAATCGCCCCATTGACTTACATTGGAGTGCAGAAAAGGTCATTTTTTCTCGGTCCCTTTAAGAGGTAGGAGTTAAACAAGCTTAGGTCTGCGGTGCCCAGGGGGGACCCCATCCAGCCCGCACTGAGTTTCATTCCTACCACCTTAGGAAAAAAAGTCATTATTTTGAGGCTTAGAAGTCATTTCTGCAATTCCCATAGAAAATCAACGGCGTCTCTATTCAATTGTGTGGAGCGCATATCAGGTGGGTTTTCTCTGCCGGCTTAAGAGATACACGTGAAACTAAAGCCGATCCTGGGTGCCTAGGGTGCCTGTCATCCAATCCGCACTGAATTTCATTTCTAGCACATAGCCAAAAAATCGCCCCATTGACTTACATTGGAGTGCAGAAAAGGTCATTTTTTCTCGGTCCCTTTAAGAGGTAGGAGTTAAACAAGCTTAGGTCTGCGGTGCCCAGGGGGGACCCCATCCAGCCCGCACTGAGTTTCATTCCTACCACCTTAGGAAAAAAAGTCATTATTTTGAGGCTTAGAAGTCATTTCTGCAATTCCCATAGAAAATCAACGGCGTCTCTATTCAATTGTGTGGAGCGCATATCAGGTGGGTTTTCTCTGCCGGCTTAAGAGATACACGTGAAACTAAAGCCGATCCTGGGTGCCTAGGGTGCCTGTCATCCAATCCGCACTGAATTTCATTTCTAGCACATAGCCAAAAAATCGCCCCATTGACTTACATTGGAGTGCAGAAAAGGTCATTTTTTCTCGGTCCCTTTAAGAGGTAGGAGTTAAACAAGCTTAGGTCTGCGGTGCCCAGGGGGGACCCCATCCAGCCCGCACTGAGTTTCATTCCTACCACCTTAGGAAAAAAAGTCATTATTTTGAGGCTTAGAAGTCATTTCTGCAATTCCCATAGAAAATCAACGGCGTCTCTATTCAATTGTGTGGAGCGCATATCAGGTGGGTTTTCTCTGCCGGCTTAAGAGATACACGTGAAACTAAAGCCGATCCTGGGTGCCTAGGGTGCCTGTCATCCAATCCGCACTGAATTTCATTTCTAGCACATAGCCAAAAAATCGCCCCATTGACTTACATTGGAGTGCAGAAAAGGTCATTTTTTCTCGGTCCCTTTAAGAGGTAGGAGTTAAACAAGCTTAGGTCTGCGGTGCCCAGGGGGGACCCCATCCAGCCCGCACTGAGTTTCATTCCTACCACCTTAGGAAAAAAAGTCATTATTTTGAGGCTTAGAAGTCATTTCTGCAATTCCCATAGAAAATCAACGGCGTCTCTATTCAATTGTGTGGAGCGCATATCAGGTGGGTTTTCTCTGCCGGCTTAAGAGATACACGTGAAACTAAAGCCGATCCTGGGTGCCTAGGGTGCCTGTCATCCAATCCGCACTGAATTTCATTTCTAGCACATAGCCAAAAAATCGCCCCATTGACTTACATTGGAGTGCAGAAAAGGTCATTTTTTCTCGGTCCCTTTAAGAGGTAGGAGTTAAACAAGCTTAGGTCTGCGGTGCCCAGGGGGGACCCCATCCAGCCCGCACTGAGTTTCATTCCTACCACCTTAGGAAAAAAAGTCATTATTTTGAGGCTTAGAAGTCATTTCTGCAATTCCCATAGAAAATCAACGGCGTCTCTATTCAATTGTGTGGAGCGCATATCAGGTGGGTTTTCTCTGCCGGCTTAAGAGATACACGTGAAACTAAAGCCGATCCTGGGTGCCTAGGGTGCCTGTCATCCAATCCGCACTGAATTTCATTTCTAGCACATAGCCAAAAAATCGCCCCATTGACTTACATTGGAGTGCAGAAAAGGTCATTTTTTCTCGGTCCCTTTAAGAGGTAGGAGTTAAACAAGCTTAGGTCTGCGGTGCCCAGGGGGGACCCCATCCAGCCCGCACTGAGTTTCATTCCTACCACCTTAGGAAAAAAAGTCATTATTTTGAGGCTTAGAAGTCATTTCTGCAATTCCCATAGAAAATCAACGGCGTCTCTATTCAATTGTGTGGAGCGCATATCAGGTGGGTTTTCTCTGCCGGCTTAAGAGATACACGTGAAACTAAAGCCGATCCTGGGTGCCTAGGGTGCCTGTCATCCAATCCGCACTGAATTTCATTTCTAGCACATAGCCAAAAAATCGCCCCATTGACTTACATTGGAGTGCAGAAAAGGTCATTTTTTCTCGGTCCCTTTAAGAGGTAGGAGTTAAACAAGCTTAGGTCTGCGGTGCCCAGGGGGGACCCCATCCAGCCCGCACTGAGTTTCATTCCTACCACCTTAGGAAAAAAAGTCATTATTTTGAGGCTTAGAAGTCATTTCTGCAATTCCCATAGAAAATCAACGGCGTCTCTATTCAATTGTGTGGAGCGCATATCAGGTGGGTTTTCTCTGCCGGCTTAAGAGATACACGTGAAACTAAAGCCGATCCTGGGTGCCTAGGGTGCCTGTCATCCAATCCGCACTGAATTTCATTTCTAGCACATAGCCAAAAAATCGCCCCATTGACTTACATTGGAGTGCAGAAAAGGTCATTTTTTCTCGGTCCCTTTAAGAGGTAGGAGTTAAACAAGCTTAGGTCTGCGGTGCCCAGGGGGGACCCCATCCAGCCCGCACTGAGTTTCATTCCTACCACCTTAGGAAAAAAAGTCATTATTTTGAGGCTTAGAAGTCATTTCTGCAATTCCCATAGAAAATCAACGGCGTCTCTATTCAATTGTGTGGAGCGCATATCAGGTGGGTTTTCTCTGCCGGCTTAAGAGATACACGTGAAACTAAAGCCGATCCTGGGTGCCTAGGGTGCCTGTCATCCAATCCGCACTGAATTTCATTTCTAGCACATAGCCAAAAAATCGCCCCATTGACTTACATTGGAGTGCAGAAAAGGTCATTTTTTCTCGGTCCCTTTAAGAGGTAGGAGTTAAACAAGCTTAGGTCTGCGGTGCCCAGGGGGGACCCCATCCAGCCCGCACTGAGTTTCATTCCTACCACCTTAGGAAAAAAAGTCATTATTTTGAGGCTTAGAAGTCATTTCTGCAATTCCCATAGAAAATCAACGGCGTCTCTATTCAATTGTGTGGAGCGCATATCAGGTGGGTTTTCTCTGCCGGCTTAAGAGATACACGTGAAACTAAAGCCGATCCTGGGTGCCTAGGGTGCCTGTCATCCAATCCGCACTGAATTTCATTTCTAGCACATAGCCAAAAAATCGCCCCATTGACTTACATTGGAGTGCAGAAAAGGTCATTTTTTCTCGGTCCCTTTAAGAGGTAGGAGTTAAACAAGCTTAGGTCTGCGGTGCCCAGGGGGGACCCCATCCAGCCCGCACTGAGTTTCATTCCTACCACCTTAGGAAAAAAAGTCATTATTTTGAGGCTTAGAAGTCATTTCTGCAATTCCCATAGAAAATCAACGGCGTCTCTATTCAATTGTGTGGAGCGCATATCAGGTGGGTTTTCTCTGCCGGCTTAAGAGATACACGTGAAACTAAAGCCGATCCTGGGTGCCTAGGGTGCCTGTCATCCAATCCGCACTGAATTTCATTTCTAGCACATAGCCAAAAAATCGCCCCATTGACTTACATTGGAGTGCAGAAAAGGTCATTTTTTCTCGGTCCCTTTAAGAGGTAGGAGTTAAACAAGCTTAGGTCTGCGGTGCCCAGGGGGGACCCCATCCAGCCCGCACTGAGTTTCATTCCTACCACCTTAGGAAAAAAAGTCATTATTTTGAGGCTTAGAAGTCATTTCTGCAATTCCCATAGAAAATCAACGGCGTCTCTATTCAATTGTGTGGAGCGCATATCAGGTGGGTTTTCTCTGCCGGCTTAAGAGATACACGTGAAACTAAAGCCGATCCTGGGTGCCTAGGGTGCCTGTCATCCAATCCGCACTGAATTTCATTTCTAGCACATAGCCAAAAAATCGCCCCATTGACTTACATTGGAGTGCAGAAAAGGTCATTTTTTCTCGGTCCCTTTAAGAGGTAGGAGTTAAACAAGCTTAGGTCTGCGGTGCCCAGGGGGGACCCCATCCAGCCCGCACTGAGTTTCATTCCTACCACCTTAGGAAAAAAAGTCATTATTTTGAGGCTTAGAAGTCATTTCTGCAATTCCCATAGAAAATCAACGGCGTCTCTATTCAATTGTGTGGAGCGCATATCAGGTGGGTTTTCTCTGCCGGCTTAAGAGATACACGTGAAACTAAAGCCGATCCTGGGTGCCTAGGGTGCCTGTCATCCAATCCGCACTGAATTTCATTTCTAGCACATAGCCAAAAAATCGCCCCATTGACTTACATTGGAGTGCAGAAAAGGTCATTTTTTCTCGGTCCCTTTAAGAGGTAGGAGTTAAACAAGCTTAGGTCTGCGGTGCCCAGGGGGGACCCCATCCAGCCCGCACTGAGTTTCATTCCTACCACCTTAGGAAAAAAAGTCATTATTTTGAGGCTTAGAAGTCATTTCTGCAATTCCCATAGAAAATCAACGGCGTCTCTATTCAATTGTGTGGAGCGCATATCAGGTGGGTTTTCTCTGCCGGCTTAAGAGATACACGTGAAACTAAAGCCGATCCTGGGTGCCTAGGGTGCCTGTCATCCAATCCGCACTGAATTTCATTTCTAGCACATAGCCAAAAAATCGCCCCATTGACTTACATTGGAGTGCAGAAAAGGTCATTTTTTCTCGGTCCCTTTAAGAGGTAGGAGTTAAACAAGCTTAGGTCTGCGGTGCCCAGGGGGGACCCCATCCAGCCCGCACTGAGTTTCATTCCTACCACCTTAGGAAAAAAAGTCATTATTTTGAGGCTTAGAAGTCATTTCTGCAATTCCCATAGAAAATCAACGGCGTCTCTATTCAATTGTGTGGAGCGCATATCAGGTGGGTTTTCTCTGCCGGCTTAAGAGATACACGTGAAACTAAAGCCGATCCTGGGTGCCTAGGGTGCCTGTCATCCAATCCGCACTGAATTTCATTTCTAGCACATAGCCAAAAAATCGCCCCATTGACTTACATTGGAGTGCAGAAAAGGTCATTTTTTCTCGGTCCCTTTAAGAGGTAGGAGTTAAACAAGCTTAGGTCTGCGGTGCCCAGGGGGGACCCCATCCAGCCCGCACTGAGTTTCATTCCTACCACCTTAGGAAAAAAAGTCATTATTTTGAGGCTTAGAAGTCATTTCTGCAATTCCCATAGAAAATCAACGGCGTCTCTATTCAATTGTGTGGAGCGCATATCAGGTGGGTTTTCTCTGCCGGCTTAAGAGATACACGTGAAACTAAAGCCGATCCTGGGTGCCTAGGGTGCCTGTCATCCAATCCGCACTGAATTTCATTTCTAGCACATAGCCAAAAAATCGCCCCATTGACTTACATTGGAGTGCAGAAAAGGTCATTTTTTCTCGGTCCCTTTAAGAGGTAGGAGTTAAACAAGCTTAGGTCTGCGGTGCCCAGGGGGACCCCATCCAGCCCGCACTGAGTTTCATTCCTACCACCTTAGGAAAAAAAGTCATTATTTTGAGGCTTAGAAGTCATTTCTGCAATTCCCATAGAAAATCAACGGCGTCTCTATTCAATTGTGTGGAGCGCATATCAGGTGGGTTTTCTCTGCCGGCTTAAGAGATACACGTGAAACTAAAGCCGATCCTGGGTGCCTAGGGTGCCTGTCATCCAATCCGCACTGAATTTCATTTCTAGCACATAGCCAAAAAATCGCCCCATTGACTTACATTGGAGTGCAGAAAAGGTCATTTTTTCTCGGTCCCTTTAAGAGGTAGGAGTTAAACAAGCTTAGGTCTGCGGTGCCCAGGGGGGACCCCATCCAGCCCGCACTGAGTTTCATTCCTACCACCTTAGGAAAAAAAGTCATTATTTTGAGGCTTAGAAGTCATTTCTGCAATTCCCATAGAAAATCAACGGCGTCTCTATTCAATTGTGTGGAGCGCATATCAGGTGGGTTTTCTCTGCCGGCTTAAGAGATACACGTGAAACTAAAGCCGATCCTGGGTGCCTAGGGTGCCTGTCATCCAATCCGCACTGAATTTCATTTCTAGCACATAGCCAAAAAATCGCCCCATTGACTTACATTGGAGTGCAGAAAAGGTCATTTTTTCTCGGTCCCTTTAAGAGGTAGGAGTTAAACAAGCTTAGGTCTGCGGTGCCCAGGGGGGACCCCATCCAGCCCGCACTGAGTTTCATTCCTACCACCTTAGGAAAAAAAGTCATTATTTTGAGGCTTAGAAGTCATTTCTGCAATTCCCATAGAAAATCAACGGCGTCTCTATTCAATTGTGTGGAGCGCATATCAGGTGGGTTTTCTCTGCCGGCTTAAGAGATACACGTGAAACTAAAGCCGATCCTGGGTGCCTAGGGTGCCTGTCATCCAATCCGCACTGAATTTCATTTCTAGCACATAGCCAAAAAATCGCCCCATTGACTTACATTGGAGTGCAGAAAAGGTCATTTTTTCTCGGTCCCTTTAAGAGGTAGGAGTTAAACAAGCTTAGGTCTGCGGTGCCCAGGGGGGACCCCATCCAGCCCGCACTGAGTTTCATTCCTACCACCTTAGGAAAAAAAGTCATTATTTTGAGGCTTAGAAGTCATTTCTGCAATTCCCATAGAAAATCAACGGCGTCTCTATTCAATTGTGTGGAGCGCATATCAGGTGGGTTTTCTCTGCCGGCTTAAGAGATACACGTGAAACTAAAGCCGATCCTGGGTGCCTAGGGTGCCTGTCATCCAATCCGCACTGAATTTCATTTCTAGCACATAGCCAAAAAATCGCCCCATTGACTTACATTGGAGTGCAGAAAAGGTCATTTTTTCTCGGTCCCTTTAAGAGGTAGGAGTTAAACAAGCTTAGGTCTGCGGTGCCCAGGGGGGACCCCATCCAGCCCGCACTGAGTTTCATTCCTACCACCTTAGGAAAAAAAGTCATTATTTTGAGGCTTAGAAGTCATTTCTGCAATTCCCATAGAAAATCAACGGCGTCTCTATTCAATTGTGTGGAGCGCATATCAGGTGGGTTTTCTCTGCCGGCTTAAGAGATACACGTGAAACTAAAGCCGATCCTGGGTGCCTAGGGTGCCTGTCATCCAATCCGCACTGAATTTCATTTCTAGCACATAGCCAAAAAATCGCCCCATTGACTTACATTGGAGTGCAGAAAAGGTCATTTTTTCTCGGTCCCTTTAAGAGGTAGGAGTTAAACAAGCTTAGGTCTGCGGTGCCCAGGGGGGACCCCATCCAGCCCGCACTGAGTTTCATTCCTACCACCTTAGGAAAAAAAGTCATTATTTTGAGGCTTAGAAGTCATTTCTGCAATTCCCATAGAAAATCAACGGCGTCTCTATTCAATTGTGTGGAGCGCATATCAGGTGGGTTTTCTCTGCCGGCTTAAGAGATACACGTGAAACTAAAGCCGATCCTGGGTGCCTAGGGTGCCTGTCATCCAATCCGCACTGAATTTCATTTCTAGCACATAGCCAAAAAATCGCCCCATTGACTTACATTGGAGTGCAGAAAAGGTCATTTTTTCTCGGTCCCTTTAAGAGGTAGGAGTTAAACAAGCTTAGGTCTGCGGTGCCCAGGGGGGACCCCATCCAGCCCGCACTGAGTTTCATTCCTACCACCTTAGGAAAAAAAGTCATTATTTTGAGGCTTAGAAGTCATTTCTGCAATTCCCATAGAAAATCAACGGCGTCTCTATTCAATTGTGTGGAGCGCATATCAGGTGGGTTTTCTCTGCCGGCTTAAGAGATACACGTGAAACTAAAGCCGATCCTGGGTGCCTAGGGTGCCTGTCATCCAATCCGCACTGAATTTCATTTCTAGCACATAGCCAAAAAATCGCCCCATTGACTTACATTGGAGTGCAGAAAAGGTCATTTTTTCTCGGTCCCTTTAAGAGGTAGGAGTTAAACAAGCTTAGGTCTGCGGTGCCCAGGGGGGACCCCATCCAGCCCGCACTGAGTTTCATTCCTACCACCTTAGGAAAAAAAGTCATTATTTTGAGGCTTAGAAGTCATTTCTGCAATTCCCATAGAAAATCAACGGCGTCTCTATTCAATTGTGTGGAGCGCATATCAGGTGGGTTTTCTCTGCCGGCTTAAGAGATACACGTGAAACTAAAGCCGATCCTGGGTGCCTAGGGTGCCTGTCATCCAATCCGCACTGAATTTCATTTCTAGCACATAGCCAAAAAATCGCCCCATTGACTTACATTGGAGTGCAGAAAAGGTCATTTTTTCTCGGTCCCTTTAAGAGGTAGGAGTTAAACAAGCTTAGGTCTGCGGTGCCCAGGGGGGACCCCATCCAGCCCGCACTGAGTTTCATTCCTACCACCTTAGGAAAAAAAGTCATTATTTTGAGGCTTAGAAGTCATTTCTGCAATTCCCATAGAAAATCAACGGCGTCTCTATTCAATTGTGTGGAGCGCATATCAGGTGGGTTTTCTCTGCCGGCTTAAGAGATACACGTGAAACTAAAGCCGATCCTGGGTGCCTAGGGTGCCTGTCATCCAATCCGCACTGAATTTCATTTCTAGCACATAGCCAAAAAATCGCCCCATTGACTTACATTGGAGTGCAGAAAAGGTCATTTTTTCTCGGTCCCTTTAAGAGGTAGGAGTTAAACAAGCTTAGGTCTGCGGTGCCCAGGGGGGACCCCATCCAGCCCGCACTGAGTTTCATTCCTACCACCTTAGGAAAAAAAGTCATTATTTTGAGGCTTAGAAGTCATTTCTGCAATTCCCATAGAAAATCAACGGCGTCTCTATTCAATTGTGTGGAGCGCATATCAGGTGGGTTTTCTCTGCCGGCTTAAGAGATACACGTGAAACTAAAGCCGATCCTGGGTGCCTAGGGTGCCTGTCATCCAATCCGCACTGAATTTCATTTCTAGCACATAGCCAAAAAATCGCCCCATTGACTTACATTGGAGTGCAGAAAAGGTCATTTTTTCTCGGTCCCTTTAAGAGGTAGGAGTTAAACAAGCTTAGGTCTGCGGTGCCCAGGGGGGACCCCATCCAGCCCGCACTGAGTTTCATTCCTACCACCTTAGGAAAAAAAGTCATTATTTTGAGGCTTAGAAGTCATTTCTGCAATTCCCATAGAAAATCAACGGCGTCTCTATTCAATTGTGTGGAGCGCATATCAGGTGGGTTTTCTCTGCCGGCTTAAGAGATACACGTGAAACTAAAGCCGATCCTGGGTGCCTAGGGTGCCTGTCATCCAATCCGCACTGAATTTCATTTCTAGCACATAGCCAAAAAATCGCCCCATTGACTTACATTGGAGTGCAGAAAAGGTCATTTTTTCTCGGTCCCTTTAAGAGGTAGGAGTTAAACAAGCTTAGGTCTGCGGTGCCCAGGGGGGACCCCATCCAGCCCGCACTGAGTTTCATTCCTACCACCTTAGGAAAAAAAGTCATTATTTTGAGGCTTAGAAGTCATTTCTGCAATTCCCATAGAAAATCAACGGCGTCTCTATTCAATTGTGTGGAGCGCATATCAGGTGGGTTTTCTCTGCCGGCTTAAGAGATACACGTGAAACTAAAGCCGATCCTGGGTGCCTAGGGTGCCTGTCATCCAATCCGCACTGAATTTCATTTCTAGCACATAGCCAAAAAATCGCCCCATTGACTTACATTGGAGTGCAGAAAAGGTCATTTTTTCTCGGTCCCTTTAAGAGGTAGGAGTTAAACAAGCTTAGGTCTGCGGTGCCCAGGGGGGACCCCATCCAGCCCGCACTGAGTTTCATTCCTACCACCTTAGGAAAAAAAGTCATTATTTTGAGGCTTAGAAGTCATTTCTGCAATTCCCATAGAAAATCAACGGCGTCTCTATTCAATTGTGTGGAGCGCATATCAGGTGGGTTTTCTCTGCCGGCTTAAGAGATACACGTGAAACTAAAGCCGATCCTGGGTGCCTAGGGTGCCTGTCATCCAATCCGCACTGAATTTCATTTCTAGCACATAGCCAAAAAATCGCCCCATTGACTTACATTGGAGTGCAGAAAAGGTCATTTTTTCTCGGTCCCTTTAAGAGGTAGGAGTTAAACAAGCTTAGGTCTGCGGTGCCCAGGGGGGACCCCATCCAGCCCGCACTGAGTTTCATTCCTACCACCTTAGGAAAAAAAGTCATTATTTTGAGGCTTAGAAGTCATTTCTGCAATTCCCATAGAAAATCAACGGCGTCTCTATTCAATTGTGTGGAGCGCATATCAGGTGGGTTTTCTCTGCCGGCTTAAGAGATACACGTGAAACTAAAGCCGATCCTGGGTGCCTAGGGTGCCTGTCATCCAATCCGCACTGAATTTCATTTCTAGCACATAGCCAAAAAATCGCCCCATTGACTTACATTGGAGTGCAGAAAAGGTCATTTTTTCTCGGTCCCTTTAAGAGGTAGGAGTTAAACAAGCTTAGGTCTGCGGTGCCCAGGGGGGACCCCATCCAGCCCGCACTGAGTTTCATTCCTACCACCTTAGGAAAAAAAGTCATTATTTTGAGGCTTAGAAGTCATTTCTGCAATTCCCATAGAAAATCAACGGCGTCTCTATTCAATTGTGTGGAGCGCATATCAGGTGGGTTTTCTCTGCCGGCTTAAGAGATACACGTGAAACTAAAGCCGATCCTGGGTGCCTAGGGTGCCTGTCATCCAATCCGCACTGAATTTCATTTCTAGCACATAGCCAAAAAATCGCCCCATTGACTTACATTGGAGTGCAGAAAAGGTCATTTTTTCTCGGTCCCTTTAAGAGGTAGGAGTTAAACAAGCTTAGGTCTGCGGTGCCCAGGGGGGACCCCATCCAGCCCGCACTGAGTTTCATTCCTACCACCTTAGGAAAAAAAGTCATTATTTTGAGGCTTAGAAGTCATTTCTGCAATTCCCATAGAAAATCAACGGCGTCTCTATTCAATTGTGTGGAGCGCATATCAGGTGGGTTTTCTCTGCCGGCTTAAGAGATACACGTGAAACTAAAGCCGATCCTGGGTGCCTAGGGTGCCTGTCATCCAATCCGCACTGAATTTCATTTCTAGCACATAGCCAAAAAATCGCCCCATTGACTTACATTGGAGTGCAGAAAAGGTCATTTTTTCTCGGTCCCTTTAAGAGGTAGGAGTTAAACAAGCTTAGGTCTGCGGTGCCCAGGGGGACCCCATCCAGCCCGCACTGAGTTTCATTCCTACCACCTTAGGAAAAAAAGTCATTATTTTGAGGCTTAGAAGTCATTTCTGCAATTCCCATAGAAAATCAACGGCGTCTCTATTCAATTGTGTGGAGCGCATATCAGGTGGGTTTTCTCTGCCGGCTTAAGAGATACACGTGAAACTAAAGCCGATCCTGGGTGCCTAGGGTGCCTGTCATCCAATCCGCACTGAATTTCATTTCTAGCACATAGCCAAAAAATCGCCCCATTGACTTACATTGGAGTGCAGAAAAGGTCATTTTTTCTCGGTCCCTTTAAGAGGTAGGAGTTAAACAAGCTTAGGTCTGCGGTGCCCAGGGGGGACCCCATCCAGCCCGCACTGAGTTTCATTCCTACCACCTTAGGAAAAAAAGTCATTATTTTGAGGCTTAGAAGTCATTTCTGCAATTCCCATAGAAAATCAACGGCGTCTCTATTCAATTGTGTGGAGCGCATATCAGGTGGGTTTTCTCTGCCGGCTTAAGAGATACACGTGAAACTAAAGCCGATCCTGGGTGCCTAGGGTGCCTGTCATCCAATCCGCACTGAATTTCATTTCTAGCACATAGCCAAAAAATCGCCCCATTGACTTACATTGGAGTGCAGAAAAGGTCATTTTTTCTCGGTCCCTTTAAGAGGTAGGAGTTAAACAAGCTTAGGTCTGCGGTGCCCAGGGGGGACCCCATCCAGCCCGCACTGAGTTTCATTCCTACCACCTTAGGAAAAAAAGTCATTATTTTGAGGCTTAGAAGTCATTTCTGCAATTCCCATAGAAAATCAACGGCGTCTCTATTCAATTGTGTGGAGCGCATATCAGGTGGGTTTTCTCTGCCGGCTTAAGAGATACACGTGAAACTAAAGCCGATCCTGGGTGCCTAGGGTGCCTGTCATCCAATCCGCACTGAATTTCATTTCTAGCACATAGCCAAAAAATCGCCCCATTGACTTACATTGGAGTGCAGAAAAGGTCATTTTTTCTCGGTCCCTTTAAGAGGTAGGAGTTAAACAAGCTTAGGTCTGCGGTGCCCAGGGGGGACCCCATCCAGCCCGCACTGAGTTTCATTCCTACCACCTTAGGAAAAAAAGTCATTATTTTGAGGCTTAGAAGTCATTTCTGCAATTCCCATAGAAAATCAACGGCGTCTCTATTCAATTGTGTGGAGCGCATATCAGGTGGGTTTTCTCTGCCGGCTTAAGAGATACACGTGAAACTAAAGCCGATCCTGGGTGCCTAGGGTGCCTGTCATCCAATCCGCACTGAATTTCATTTCTAGCACATAGCCAAAAAATCGCCCCATTGACTTACATTGGAGTGCAGAAAAGGTCATTTTTTCTCGGTCCCTTTAAGAGGTAGGAGTTAAACAAGCTTAGGTCTGCGGTGCCCAGGGGGGACCCCATCCAGCCCGCACTGAGTTTCATTCCTACCACCTTAGGAAAAAAAGTCATTATTTTGAGGCTTAGAAGTCATTTCTGCAATTCCCATAGAAAATCAACGGCGTCTCTATTCAATTGTGTGGAGCGCATATCAGGTGGGTTTTCTCTGCCGGCTTAAGAGATACACGTGAAACTAAAGCCGATCCTGGGTGCCTAGGGTGCCTGTCATCCAATCCGCACTGAATTTCATTTCTAGCACATAGCCAAAAAATCGCCCCATTGACTTACATTGGAGTGCAGAAAAGGTCATTTTTTCTCGGTCCCTTTAAGAGGTAGGAGTTAAACAAGCTTAGGTCTGCGGTGCCCAGGGGGGACCCCATCCAGCCCGCACTGAGTTTCATTCCTACCACCTTAGGAAAAAAAGTCATTATTTTGAGGCTTAGAAGTCATTTCTGCAATTCCCATAGAAAATCAACGGCGTCTCTATTCAATTGTGTGGAGCGCATATCAGGTGGGTTTTCTCTGCCGGCTTAAGAGATACACGTGAAACTAAAGCCGATCCTGGGTGCCTAGGGTGCCTGTCATCCAATCCGCACTGAATTTCATTTCTAGCACATAGCCAAAAAATCGCCCCATTGACTTACATTGGAGTGCAGAAAAGGTCATTTTTTCTCGGTCCCTTTAAGAGGTAGGAGTTAAACAAGCTTAGGTCTGCGGTGCCCAGGGGGGACCCCATCCAGCCCGCACTGAGTTTCATTCCTACCACCTTAGGAAAAAAAGTCATTATTTTGAGGCTTAGAAGTCATTTCTGCAATTCCCATAGAAAATCAACGGCGTCTCTATTCAATTGTGTGGAGCGCATATCAGGTGGGTTTTCTCTGCCGGCTTAAGAGATACACGTGAAACTAAAGCCGATCCTGGGTGCCTAGGGTGCCTGTCATCCAATCCGCACTGAATTTCATTTCTAGCACATAGCCAAAAAATCGCCCCATTGACTTACATTGGAGTGCAGAAAAGGTCATTTTTTCTCGGTCCCTTTAAGAGGTAGGAGTTAAACAAGCTTAGGTCTGCGGTGCCCAGGGGGGACCCCATCCAGCCCGCACTGAGTTTCATTCCTACCACCTTAGGAAAAAAAGTCATTATTTTGAGGCTTAGAAGTCATTTCTGCAATTCCCATAGAAAATCAACGGCGTCTCTATTCAATTGTGTGGAGCGCATATCAGGTGGGTTTTCTCTGCCGGCTTAAGAGATACACGTGAAACTAAAGCCGATCCTGGGTGCCTAGGGTGCCTGTCATCCAATCCGCACTGAATTTCATTTCTAGCACATAGCCAAAAAATCGCCCCATTGACTTACATTGGAGTGCAGAAAAGGTCATTTTTTCTCGGTCCCTTTAAGAGGTAGGAGTTAAACAAGCTTAGGTCTGCGGTGCCCAGGGGGGACCCCATCCAGCCCGCACTGAGTTTCATTCCTACCACCTTAGGAAAAAAAGTCATTATTTTGAGGCTTAGAAGTCATTTCTGCAATTCCCATAGAAAATCAACGGCGTCTCTATTCAATTGTGTGGAGCGCATATCAGGTGGGTTTTCTCTGCCGGCTTAAGAGATACACGTGAAACTAAAGCCGATCCTGGGTGCCTAGGGTGCCTGTCATCCAATCCGCACTGAATTTCATTTCTAGCACATAGCCAAAAAATCGCCCCATTGACTTACATTGGAGTGCAGAAAAGGTCATTTTTTCTCGGTCCCTTTAAGAGGTAGGAGTTAAACAAGCTTAGGTCTGCGGTGCCCAGGGGGGACCCCATCCAGCCCGCACTGAGTTTCATTCCTACCACCTTAGGAAAAAAAGTCATTATTTTGAGGCTTAGAAGTCATTTCTGCAATTCCCATAGAAAATCAACGGCGTCTCTATTCAATTGTGTGGAGCGCATATCAGGTGGGTTTTCTCTGCCGGCTTAAGAGATACACGTGAAACTAAAGCCGATCCTGGGTGCCTAGGGTGCCTGTCATCCAATCCGCACTGAATTTCATTTCTAGCACATAGCCAAAAAATCGCCCCATTGACTTACATTGGAGTGCAGAAAAGGTCATTTTTTCTCGGTCCCTTTAAGAGGTAGGAGTTAAACAAGCTTAGGTCTGCGGTGCCCAGGGGGGACCCCATCCAGCCCGCACTGAGTTTCATTCCTACCACCTTAGGAAAAAAAGTCATTATTTTGAGGCTTAGAAGTCATTTCTGCAATTCCCATAGAAAATCAACGGCGTCTCTATTCAATTGTGTGGAGCGCATATCAGGTGGGTTTTCTCTGCCGGCTTAAGAGATACACGTGAAACTAAAGCCGATCCTGGGTGCCTAGGGTGCCTGTCATCCAATCCGCACTGAATTTCATTTCTAGCACATAGCCAAAAAATCGCCCCATTGACTTACATTGGAGTGCAGAAAAGGTCATTTTTTCTCGGTCCCTTTAAGAGGTAGGAGTTAAACAAGCTTAGGTCTGCGGTGCCCAGGGGGGACCCCATCCAGCCCGCACTGAGTTTCATTCCTACCACCTTAGGAAAAAAAGTCATTATTTTGAGGCTTAGAATAATGACTTTTTTTCCTAAGGTGGTAGGAATGAAACTCAGTGCGGGCTGGATGGGGTCCCCCCTGGGCACCGCAGACCTAAGCTTGTTTAACTCCTACCTCTTAAAGGGACCGAGAAAAAATGACCTTTTCTGCACTCCAATGTAAGTCAATGGGGCGATTTTTGGCTATGTGCTAGAAAATGAAATTCAGTGCGGATTGGATGACAGGCACCCTAGGCACCCAGGATCGGCTTTAGTTTCACGTGTATCTCTTAAGCCGGCAGAGAAAATCCCACCTGATATGCGCTCCACACAATTGAATAGAGACGCCATTGATTTTCTATGGGAATTGCAGAAATGACTTCTAAGCCTCAAAATAATGACTTTTTTTCCTAAGGTGGTAGGAATGAAACTCAGTGCGGGCTGGATGGGGTCCCCCCTGGGCACCGCAGACCTAAGCTTGTTTAACTCCTACCTCTTAAAGGGACCGAGAAAAAAATGACCTTTTCTGCACTCCAATGTAAGTCAATGGGGCGATTTTTTGGCTATGTGCTAGAAATGAAATTCAGTGCGGATTGGATGACAGGCACCCTAGGCACCCAGGATCGACTTTAGTTTCACGTGTATCTCTTAAGCCGGCAGAGAAAACCCACCTGATATGCGCTCCACACAATTGAATAGAGACGCCATTGATTTTCTATGGGAATTGCAGAAATGACTTCTAAGCCTCAAAATAATGACTTTTTTTCCTAAGGTGGTAGGAATGAAACTCAGTGCGGGCTGGATGGGGTCCCCCCTGGGCACCGCAGACCTAAGCTTGTTTAACTCCTACCTCTTAAAGGGACCGAGAAAAAATGACCTTTTCTGCACTCCAATGTAAGTCAATGGGGCGATTTTTTGGCTATGTGCTAGAAATGAAATTCAGTGCGGATTGGATGACAGGCACCCTAGGCACCCAGGATCGGCTTTAGTTTCACGTGTATCTCTTAAGCCGGCAGAGAAAATCCCACCTGATATGCGCTCCACACAATTGAATAGAGACGCCAGTTGATTTTCTATGGGAATTGCAGAAATGACTTCTAAGCCTCAAAATAATGACTTTTTTTCCTAAGGTGGTAGGAATGAAACTCAGTGCGGGCTGGATGGGGTCCCCCCTGGGCACCGCAGACCTAAGCTTGTTTAACTCCTACCTCTTAAAGGGACCGAGAAAAAATGACCTTTTCTGCACTCCAATGTAAGTCAATGGGGCGATTTTTTGGCTATGTGCTAGAAATGAAATTCAGTGCGGATTGGATGACAGGCACCCTAGGCACCCAGGATCGGCTTTAGTTTCACGTGTATCTCTTAAGCCGGCAGAGAAAACCCACCTGATATGCGCTCCACACAATTGAATAGAGACGCCAGTTGATTTCTATGGGAATTGCAGAAATGACTTCTAAGCCTCAAAATAATGACTTTTTTTCCTAAGGTGGTAGGAATGAAACTCAGTGCGGGCTGGATGGGGTCCCCCCTGGGCACCGCAGACCTAAGCTTGTTTAACTCCTACCTCTTAAAGGGACCGAGAAAAAATGACCTTTTCTGCACTCCAATGTAAGTCAATGGGCGATTTTTTGGCTATGTGCTAGAAATGAAATTCAGTGCGGATTGGATGACAGGCACCCTAGGCACCCAGGATCGGCTTTAGTTTCACGTGTATCTCTTAAGCCGGCAGAGAAAACCACCTGATATGCGCTCCACACAATTGAATAGAGACGCCGTTGATTTTCTATGGGAATTGCAGAAATGACTTCTAAGCCTCAAAATAATGACTTTTTTTCCTAAGGTGGTAGGAATGAAACTCAGTGCGGGCTGGATGGGGTCCCCCCTGGGCACCGCAGACCTAAGCTTGTTTAACTCCTACCTCTTAAAGGGACCGAGAAAAAATGACCTTTTCTGCACTCCAATGTAAGTCAATGGGGCGATTTTTTGGCTATGTGCTAGAAATGAAATTCAGTGCGGATTGGATGACAGGCACCCTAGGCACCCAGGATCGGCTTTAGTTTCACGTGTATCTCTTAAGCCGGCAGAGAAAACCCACCTGATATGCGCTCCACACAATTGAATAGAGACGCCGTTGATTTTCTATGGGAATTGCAGAAATGACTTCTAAGCCTCAAAATAATGACTTTTTTTCCTAAGGTGGTAGGAATGAAACTCAGTGCGGGCTGGATGGGGTCCCCCCTGGGCACCGCAGACCTAAGCTTGTTTAACTCCTACCTCTTAAAGGGACCGAGAAAAAATGACCTTTTCTGCACTCCAATGTAAGTCAATGGGGCGATTTTTTGGCTATGTGCTAGAAATGAAATTCAGTGCGGATTGGATGACAGGCACCCTAGGCACCCAGGATCGGCTTTAGTTTCACGTGTATCTCTTAAGCCGGCAGAGAAAACCCACCTGATATGCGCTCCACACAATTGAATAGAGACGCCGTTGATTTTCTATGGGAATTGCAGAAATGACTTCTAAGCCTCAAAATAATGACTTTTTTCCTAAGGTGGTAGGAATGAAACTCAGTGCGGGCTGGATGGGGTCCCCCTGGGCACCGCAGACCTAAGCTTGTTTAACTCCTACCTCTTAAAGGGACCGAGAAAAAATGACCTTTTCTGCACTCCAATGTAAGTCAATGGGGCGATTTTTTGGCTATGTGCTAGAAATGAAATTCAGTGCGGATTGGATGACAGGCACCCTAGGCACCCAGGATCGGCTTTAGTTTCACGTGTATCTCTTAAGCCGGCAGAGAAACCCACCTGATATGCGCTCCACACAATTGAATAGAGACGCCAGTTGATTTTCTATGGGAATTGCAGAAATGACTTCTAAGCCTCAAAATAATGACTTTTTTTCCTAAGGTGGTAGGAATGAAACTCAGTGCGGGCTGGATGGGGTCCCCCCTGGGCACCGCAGACCTAAGCTTGTTTAACTCCTACCTCTTAAAGGGACCGAGAAAAAATGACCTTTTCTGCACTCCAATGTAAGTCAATGGGGCGATTTTTTGGCTATGTGCTAGAAATGAAATTCAGTGCGGATTGGATGACAGGCACCCTAGGCACCCAGGATCGGCTTTAGTTTCACGTGTATCTCTTAAGCCGGCAGAGAAAACCCACCTGATATGCGCTCCACACAATTGAATTAGAGACGCCAGTTGATTTTCTATGGGAATTGCAGAAATGACTTCTAAGCCTCAAATAATGACTTTTTTTCCTAAGGTGGTAGGAATGAAACTCAGTGCGGGCTGGATGGGGTCCCCCCTGGGCACCGCAGACCTAAGCTTGTTTAACTCCTACCTCTTAAAGGGACCGAGAAAAAATGACCTTTTCTGCACTCCAATGTAAGTCAATGGGGCGATTTTTGGCTATGTGCTAGAAATGAAATTCAGTGCGGATGGATGACAGGCACCCTAGGCACCCAGGATCGGCTTTAGTTTCACGTGTATCTCTTAAGGCCGGCAGAGAAAATCCACCTGATATGCGCTCCAC
This sequence comes from Dendropsophus ebraccatus, assembly GCF_027789765.1. Lineage (NCBI taxonomy): Eukaryota > Metazoa > Chordata > Amphibia > Anura > Hylidae > Dendropsophus > Dendropsophus ebraccatus. The sequence continues at coordinate 41,576 of NW_027210115.1, read as the reverse complement.
ACAATTGAATTAGAGACGCCTTTGATTTTCTATGGGAATTGCAGAAATGACTTCTAAGCCTCAAAATAATGACTTTTTTTCCTAAGGTGGTAGGAATGAAACTCAGTGTGGGCTGGATGGGGTTCCCCCCTGGGCACCGCAGACCTAAGCTTGTTTAACTCCTACCTCTTAAAGGGACCGAGAAAAAAATGACCTTTTCTGCACTCCAATGTAAGTCAATGGGGCGATTTTTTGGCTATGTGCTAGAAATGAAATTCAGTGCGGATTGGATGACAGGCACCCTGGGCACCCAGGATCGGCTTTAGTTTCACGTGTATCTCTTAAGGCGGCAGAGAAAATCCACCTGATATGCGCTCCACACAATTGAATAGAGACGCCATTGATTTTCTATGGGAATTGCAGAAATGACTTCTAAGCCTCAAAATAATGACTTTTTTCCTAAGGTGGTAGGAATGAAACTCAGTGTGGGCGGATGGGGTCCCCCCTGGGCAACCGCAGACCTAAGCTTGTTAACTCCTACCTCTTAAAGGGAACCGAGAAAAAAATGACCTTTTCTGCACTCCAATGTAAGTCAATGGGGCGATTTTTTGGCTATGTGCTAGAAATGAAATTCAGTGCGGATTGGATGACAGGCACCTAGGCACCCGGATCGGGCTTTAGTTTCACGTGTATCTCTTAAGCCGGCAGAGAAAACCCACCTGATATGCGCTCCACACAATTGAATTAGAGACCGCCGTTGATTTTCTATGGGAATTGCAGAAATGACTTCTAAGCCTCAAAATAATGACTTTTTTTCCTAAGGTGGTAGGAATGAAACTCAGTGCGGGCTGGATGGGGTCCCCCCTGGGCACCGCAGACCTAAGCTTGTTTAACTCCTACCTCTTAAAGGGACCGAGAAAAAATGACCTTTTCTGCACTCCAATGTAAGTCAATGGGGCGATTTTTTGGCTATGTGCTAGAAATGAAATTCAGTGCGGATTGGATGACAGGCACCCTAGGCACCCAGGATCGGCTTTAGTTTCACGTGTATCTCTTAAGCCGGCAGAGAAAACCCACCTGATATGCGCTCCACACAATTGAATAGAGACGCCGTTGATTTTCTATGGGAATTGCAGAAATGACTTCTAAGCCTCAAAATAATGACTTTTTTTCCTAAGGTGGTAGGAATGAAACTCAGTGCGGGCTGGATGGGGTCCCCCCTGGGCACCGCAGACCTAAGCTTGTTTAACTCCTACCTCTTAAAGGGACCGAGAAAAAATGACCTTTTCTGCACTCCAATGTAAGTCAATGGGGCGATTTTTTGGCTATGTGCTAGAAATGAAATTCAGTGCGGATTGGATGACAGGCACCCTAGGCACCCAGGATCGGCTTTAGTTTCACGTGTATCTCTTAAGCCGGCAGAGAAAATCCACCTGATATGCGCTCCACACAATTGAATAGAGACGCCATTGATTTTCTATGGGAATTGCAGAAATGACTTCTAAGCCTCAAAATAATGACTTTTTTTCCTAAGGTGGTAGGAATGAAACTCAGTGCGGGCTGGATGGGGTCCCCCCTGGGCACCGCAGACCTAAGCTTGTTTAACTCCTACCTCTTAAAGGGACCGAGAAAAAATGACCTTTTCTGCACTCCAATGTAAGTCAATGGGGCGATTTTTTGGCTATGTGCTAGAAATGAAATTCAGTGCGGATTGGATGACAGGCACCCTAGGCACCCAGGATCGGCTTTAGTTTCACGTGTATCTCTTAAGCCGGCAGAGAAAATCCACCTGATATGCGCTCCACACAATTGAATAGAGACGCCATTGATTTTCTATGGGAATTGCAGAAATGACTTCTAAGCCTCAAAATAATGACTTTTTTTCCTAAGGTGGTAGGAATGAAACTCAGTGTGGGCTGGATGGGGTCCCCCCTGGGCACCGCAGACCTAAGCTTGTTTAACTCCTACCTCTTAAAGGGACCGAGAAAAAATGACCTTTTCTGCACTCCAATGTAAGTCAATGGGGCGATTTTTTGGCTATGTGCTAGAAATGAAATTCAGTGCGGATTGGATGACAGGCACCCTAGGCACCCAGGATCGGCTTTAGTTTCACGTGTATCTCTTAAGCCGGCAGAGAAAACCCACCTGATATGCGCTCCACACAATTGAATAGAGACGCCGTTGATTTTCTATGGGAATTGCAGAAATGACTTCTAAGCCTCAAAATAATGACTTTTTTTCCTAAGGTGGTAGGAATGAAACTCAGTGCGGGCTGGATGGGGTCCCCCCTGGGCACCGCAGACCTAAGCTTGTTTAACTCCTACCTCTTAAAGGGACCGAGAAAAAATGACCTTTTCTGCACTCCAATGTAAGTCAATGGGGCGATTTTTTGGCTATGTGCTAGAAATGAAATTCAGTGCGGATTGGATGACAGGCACCCTAGGCACCCAGGATCGGCTTTAGTTTCACGTGTATCTCTTAAGCCGGCAGAGAAAACCCACCTGATATGCGCTCCACACAATTGAATAGAGACGCCGTTGATTTTCTATGGGAATTGCAGAAATGACTTCTAAGCCTCAAAATAATGACTTTTTTTCCTAAGGTGGTAGGAATGAAACTCAGTGCGGGCTGGATGGGGTCCCCCCTGGGCACCGCAGACCTAAGCTTGTTTAACTCCTACCTCTTAAAGGGACCGAGAAAAAATGACCTTTTCTGCACTCCAATGTAAGTCAATGGGGCGATTTTTTGGCTATGTGCTAGAAATGAAATTCAGTGCGGATTGGATGACAGGCACCCTAGGCACCCAGGATCGGCTTTAGTTTCACGTGTATCTCTTAAGCCGGCAGAGAAAACCCACCTGATATGCGCTCCACACAATTGAATAGAGACGCCGTTGATTTTCTATGGGAATTGCAGAAATGACTTCTAAGCCTCAAAATAATGACTTTTTTTCCTAAGGTGGTAGGAATGAAACTCAGTGCGGGCTGGATGGGGTCCCCCCTGGGCACCGCAGACCTAAGCTTGTTTAACTCCTACCTCTTAAAGGGACCGAGAAAAAATGACCTTTTCTGCACTCCAATGTAAGTCAATGGGGCGATTTTTTGGCTATGTGCTAGAAATGAAATTCAGTGCGGATTGGATGACAGGCACCCTAGGCACCCAGGATCGGCTTTAGTTTCACGTGTATCTCTTAAGCCGGCAGAGAAAATCCACCTGATATGCGCTCCACACAATTGAATAGAGACGCCATTGATTTTCTATGGGAATTGCAGAAATGACTTCTAAGCCTCAAAATAATGACTTTTTTTCCTAAGGTGGTAGGAATGAAACTCAGTGCGGGCTGGATGGGGTCCCCCCTGGGCACCGCAGACCTAAGCTTGTTTAACTCCTACCTCTTAAAGGGACCGAGAAAAAATGACCTTTTCTGCACTCCAATGTAAGTCAATGGGGCGATTTTTTGGCTATGTGCTAGAAATGAAATTCAGTGCGGATTGGATGACAGGCACCCTAGGCACCCAGGATCGGCTTTAGTTTCACGTGTATCTCTTAAGCCGGCAGAGAAAACCCACCTGATATGCGCTCCACACAATTGAATAGAGACGCCGTTGATTTTCTATGGGAATTGCAGAAATGACTTCTAAGCCTCAAAATAATGACTTTTTTTCCTAAGGTGGTAGGAATGAAACTCAGTGCGGGCTGGATGGGGTCCCCCCTGGGCACCGCAGACCTAAGCTTGTTTAACTCCTACCTCTTAAAGGGACCGAGAAAAAATGACCTTTTCTGCACTCCAATGTAAGTCAATGGGGCGATTTTTTGGCTATGTGCTAGAAATGAAATTCAGTGCGGATTGGATGACAGGCACCCTAGGCACCCAGGATCGGCTTTAGTTTCACGTGTATCTCTTAAGCCGGCAGAGAAAACCCACCTGATATGCGCTCCACACAATTGAATAGAGACGCCGTTGATTTTCTATGGGATTGCAGAAATGACTTCTAAGCCTCAAAATAATGACTTTTTTTCCTAAGGTGGTAGGAATGAAACTCAGTGCGGGCTGGATGGGGTCCCCCCTGGGCACCGCAGACCTAAGCTTGTTTAACTCCTACCTCTTAAAGGGACCGAGAAAAAATGACCTTTTCTGCACTCCAATGTAAGTCAATGGGGCGATTTTTTGGCTATGTGCTAGAAATGAAATTCAGTGCGGATTGGATGACAGGCACCCTAGGCACCCAGGATCGGCTTTAGTTTCACGTGTATCTCTTAAGCCGGCAGAGAAAACCCACCTGATATGCGCTCCACACAATTGAATAGAGACGCCGTTGATTTTCTATGGGAATTGCAGAAATGACTTCTAAGCCTCAAAATAATGACTTTTTTTCCTAAGGTGGTAGGAATGAAACTCAGTGCGGGCTGGATGGGGTCCCCCCTGGGCACCGCAGACCTAAGCTTGTTTAACTCCTACCTCTTAAAGGGACCGAGAAAAAATGACCTTTTCTGCACTCCAATGTAAGTCAATGGGGCGATTTTTTGGCTATGTGCTAGAAATGAAATTCAGTGCGGATTGGATGACAGGCACCCTAGGCACCCAGGATCGGCTTTAGTTTCACGTGTATCTCTTAAGCCGGCAGAGAAAATCCACCTGATATGCGCTCCACACAATTGAATAGAGACGCCATTGATTTTCTATGGGAATTGCAGAAATGACTTCTAAGCCTCAAAATAATGACTTTTTTTCCTAAGGTGGTAGGAATGAAACTCAGTGTGGGCTGGATGGGGTCCCCCCTGGGCACCGCAGACCTAAGCTTGTTTAACTCCTACCTCTTAAAGGGACCGAGAAAAAATGACCTTTTCTGCACTCCAATGTAAGTCAATGGGGCGATTTTTTGGCTATGTGCTAGAAATGAAATTCAGTGCGGATTGGATGACAGGCACCCTAGGCACCCAGGATCGGCTTTAGTTTCACGTGTATCTCTTAAGCCGGCAGAGAAAACCCACCTGATATGCGCTCCACACAATTGAATTAGAGACGCCGTTGATTTTCTATGGGAATTGCAGAAATGACTTCTAAGCCTCAAAATAATGACTTTTTTTCCTAAGGTGGTAGGAATGAAACTCAGTGCGGGCTGGATGGGGTCCCCCCTGGGCACCGCAGACCTAAGCTTGTTTAACTCCTACCTCTTAAAGGGACCGAGAAAAAATGACCTTTTCTGCACTCCAATGTAAGTCAATGGGGCGATTTTTTGGCTATGTGCTAGAAATGAAATTCAGTGCGGATTGGATGACAGGCACCCTAGGCACCCAGGATCGGCTTTAGTTTCACGTGTATCTCTTAAGCCGGCAGAGAAAACCACCTGATATGCGCTCCACACAATTGAATAGAGACGCCATTGATTTTCTATGGGAATTGCAGAAATGACTTCTAAGCCTCAAAATAATGACTTTTTTTCCTAAGGTGGTAGGAATGAAACTCAGTGCGGGCTGGATGGGGTCCCCCCTGGGCACCGCAGACCTAAGCTTGTTTAACTCCTACCTCTTAAAGGGACCGAGAAAAAATGACCTTTTCTGCACTCCAATGTAAGTCAATGGGGCGATTTTTTGGCTATGTGCTAGAAATGAAATTCAGTGCGGATTGGATGACAGGCACCCTAGGCACCCAGGATCGGCTTTAGTTTCACGTGTATCTCTTAAGCCGGCAGAGAAAATCCACCTGATATGCGCTCCACACAATTGAATAGAGACGCCGTTGATTTTCTATGGGAATTGCAGAAATGACTTCTAAGCCTCAAAATAATGACTTTTTTTCCTAAGGTGGTAGGAATGAAACTCAGTGCGGGCTGGATGGGGTCCCCCCTGGGCACCGCAGACCTAAGCTTGTTTAACTCCTACCTCTTAAAGGGACCGAGAAAAAATGACCTTTTCTGCACTCCAATGTAAGTCAATGGGGCGATTTTTTGGCTATGTGCTAGAAATGAAATTCAGTGCGGATTGGATGACAGGCACCCTAGGCACCCAGGATCGGCTTTAGTTTCACGTGTATCTCTTAAGCCGGCAGAGAAAACCCACCTGATATGCGCTCCACACAATTGAATAGAGACGCCATTGATTTTCTATGGGAATTGCAGAAATGACTTCTAAGCCTCAAAATAATGACTTTTTTTCCTAAGGTGGTAGGAATGAAACTCAGTGCGGGCTGGATGGGGTCCCCCCTGGGCACCGCAGACCTAAGCTTGTTTAACTCCTACCTCTTAAAGGGACCGAGAAAAAATGACCTTTTCTGCACTCCAATGTAAGTCAATGGGGCGATTTTTTGGCTATGTGCTAGAAATGAAATTCAGTGCGGATTGGATGACAGGCACCCTAGGCACCCAGGATCGGCTTTAGTTTCACGTGTATCTCTTAAGCCGGCAGAGAAAACCACCTGATATGCGCTCCACACAATTGAATAGAGACGCCGTTGATTTTCTATGGGAATTGCAGAAATGACTTCTAAGCCTCAAAATAATGACTTTTTTTCCTAAGGTGGTAGGAATGAAACTCAGTGCGGGCTGGATGGGGTCCCCCCTGGGCACCGCAGACCTAAGCTTGTTTAACTCCTACCTCTTAAAGGGACCGAGAAAAAATGACCTTTTCTGCACTCCAATGTAAGTCAATGGGGCGATTTTTTGGCTATGTGCTAGAAATGAAATTCAGTGCGGATTGGATGACAGGCACCCTAGGCACCCAGGATCGGCTTTAGTTTCACGTGTATCTCTTAAGCCGGCAGAGAAAACCCACCTGATATGCGCTCCACACAATTGAATAGAGACGCCGTTGATTTTCTATGGGAATTGCAGAAATGACTTCTAAGCCTCAAAATAATGACTTTTTTTCCTAAGGTGGTAGGAATGAAACTCAGTGCGGGCTGGATGGGGTCCCCCCTGGGCACCGCAGACCTAAGCTTGTTTAACTCCTACCTCTTAAAGGGACCGAGAAAAAATGACCTTTTCTGCACTCCAATGTAAGTCAATGGGGCGATTTTTTGGCTATGTGCTAGAAATGAAATTCAGTGCGGATTGGATGACAGGCACCCTAGGCACCCAGGATCGGCTTTAGTTTCACGTGTATCTCTTAAGCCGGCAGAGAAAACCACCTGATATGCGCTCCACACAATTGAATAGAGACGCCGTTGATTTTCTATGGGAATTGCAGAAATGACTTCTAAGCCTCAAAATAATGACTTTTTTTCCTAAGGTGGTAGGAATGAAACTCAGTGCGGGCTGGATGGGGTCCCCCCTGGGCACCGCAGACCTAAGCTTGTTTAACTCCTACCTCTTAAAGGGACCGAGAAAAAATGACCTTTTCTGCACTCCAATGTAAGTCAATGGGGCGATTTTTTGGCTATGTGCTAGAAATGAAATTCAGTGCGGATTGGATGACAGGCACCCTAGGCACCCAGGATCGGCTTTAGTTTCACGTGTATCTCTTAAGCCGGCAGAGAAAACCCACCTGATATGCGCTCCACACAATTGAATAGAGACGCCGTTGATTTTCTATGGGAATTGCAGAAATGACTTCTAAGCCTCAAAATAATGACTTTTTTTCCTAAGGTGGTAGGAATGAAACTCAGTGCGGGCTGGATGGGGTCCCCCCTGGGCACCGCAGACCTAAGCTTGTTTAACTCCTACCTCTTAAAGGGACCGAGAAAAAATGACCTTTTCTGCACTCCAATGTAAGTCAATGGGGCGATTTTTTGGCTATGTGCTAGAAATGAAATTCAGTGCGGATTGGATGACAGGCACCCTAGGCACCCAGGATCGGCTTTAGTTTCACGTGTATCTCTTAAGCCGGCAGAGAAAACCCACCTGATATGCGCTCCACACAATTGAATAGAGACGCCGTTGATTTTCTATGGGAATTGCAGAAATGACTTCTAAGCCTCAAAATAATGACTTTTTTTCCTAAGGTGGTAGGAATGAAACTCAGTGCGGGCTGGATGGGGTCCCCCCTGGGCACCGCAGACCTAAGCTTGTTTAACTCCTACCTCTTAAAGGGACCGAGAAAAAATGACCTTTTCTGCACTCCAATGTAAGTCAATGGGGCGATTTTTTGGCTATGTGCTAGAAATGAAATGCAGTGCGGATTGGATGACAGGCACCCTAGGCACCCAGGATCGGCTTTAGTTTCACGTGTATCTCTTAAGCCGGCAGAGAAATCCCACCTGATATGCGCTCCACACAATTGAATAGAGACGCCGTTGATTTTCTATGGGAATTGCAGAAATGACTTCTAAGCCTCAAAATAATGACTTTTTTTCCTAAGGTGGTAGGAATGAAACTCAGTGCGGGCTGGATGGGGTCCCCCCTGGGCACCGCAGACCTAAGCTTGTTTAACTCCTACCTCTTAAAGGGACCGAGAAAAAATGACCTTTTCTGCACTCCAATGTAAGTCAATGGGGCGATTTTTTGGCTATGTGCTAGAAATGAAATTCAGTGCGGATTGGATGACAGGCACCCTAGGCACCCAGGATCGGCTTTAGTTTCACGTGTATCTCTTAAGCCGGCAGAGAAACCCACCTGATATGCGCTCCACACAATTGAATAGAGACGCCATTGATTTTCTATGGGAATTGCAGAAATGACTTCTAAGCCTCAAAATAATGACTTTTTTTCCTAAGGTGGTAGGAATGAAACTCAGTGCGGGCTGGATGGGGTCCCCCCTGGGCACCGCAGACCTAAGCTTGTTTAACTCCTACCTCTTAAAGGGACCGAGAAAAAATGACCTTTTCTGCACTCCAATGTAAGTCAATGGGGCGATTTTTTGGCTATGTGCTAGAAATGAAATTCAGTGCGGATTGGATGACAGGCACCCTAGGCACCCAGGATCGGCTTTAGTTTCACGTGTATCTCTTAAGCCGGCAGAGAAAACCCACCTGATATGCGCTCCACACAATTGAATAGAGACGCCGTTGATTTTCTATGGGAATTGCAGAAATGACTTCTAAGCCTCAAAATAATGACTTTTTTTCCTAAGGTGGTAGGAATGAAACTCAGTGCGGGCTGGATGGGGTCCCCCCTGGGCACCGCAGACCTAAGCTTGTTTAACTCCTACCTCTTAAAGGGACCGAGAAAAATGACCTTTTCTGCACTCCAATGTAAGTCAATGGGGCGATTTTTTGGCTATGTGCTAGAAATGAAATTCAGTGCGGATTGGATGACAGGCACCCTAGGCACCCAGGATCGGCTTTAGTTTCACGTGTATCTCTTAAGCCGGCAGAGAAAACCCACCTGATATGCGCTCCACACAATTGAATAGAGACGCCGTTGATTTTCTATGGGAATTGCAGAAATGACTTCTAAGCCTCAAAATAATGACTTTTTTTCCTAAGGTGGTAGGAATGAAACTCAGTGCGGGCTGGATGGGGTCCCCCCTGGGCACCGCAGACCTAAGCTTGTTTAACTCCTACCTCTTAAAGGGACCGAGAAAAAATGACCTTTTCTGCACTCCAATGTAAGTCAATGGGGCGATTTTTTGGCTATGTGCTAGAAATGAAATTCAGTGCGGATTGGATGACAGGCACCCTAGGCACCCAGGATCGGCTTTAGTTTCACGTGTATCTCTTAAGCCGGCAGAGAAAATCCACCTGATATGCGCTCCACACAATTGAATAGAGACGCCATTGATTTTCTATGGGAATTGCAGAAATGACTTCTAAGCCTCAAAATAATGACTTTTTTTCCTAAGGTGGTAGGAATGAAACTCAGTGCGGGCTGGATGGGGTCCCCCCTGGGCACCGCAGACCTAAGCTTGTTTAACTCCTACCTCTTAAAGGGACCGAGAAAAAATGACCTTTTCTGCACTCCAATGTAAGTCAATGGGGCGATTTTTTGGCTATGTGCTAGAAATGAAATTCAGTGCGGATTGGATGACAGGCACCCTAGGCACCCAGGATCGGCTTTAGTTTCACGTGTATCTCTTAAGCCGGCAGAGAAACCCACCTGATATGCGCTCCACACAATTGAATAGAGACGCCGTTGATTTTCTATGGGAATTGCAGAAATGACTTCTAAGCCTCAAAATAATGACTTTTTTTCCTAAGGTGGTAGGAATGAAACTCAGTGCGGGCTGGATGGGGTCCCCCCTGGGCACCGCAGACCTAAGCTTGTTTAACTCCTACCTCTTAAAGGGACCGAGAAAAAATGACCTTTTCTGCACTCCAATGTAAGTCAATGGGGCGATTTTTTGGCTATGTGCTAGAAATGAAATTCAGTGCGGATTGGATGACAGGCACCCTAGGCACCCAGGATCGGCTTTAGTTTCACGTGTATCTCTTAAGCCGGCAGAGAAAACCCACCTGATATGCGCTCCACACAATTGAATAGAGACGCCATTGATTTTCTATGGGAATTGCAGAAATGACTTCTAAGCCTCAAAATAATGACTTTTTTTCCTAAGGTGGTAGGAATGAAACTCAGTGCGGGCTGGATGGGGTCCCCCCTGGGCACCGCAGACCTAAGCTTGTTTAACTCCTACCTCTTAAAGGGACCGAGAAAAAATGACCTTTTCTGCACTCCAATGTAAGTCAATGGGGCGATTTTTTGGCTATGTGCTAGAAATGAAATTCAGTGCGGATTGGATGACAGGCACCCTAGGCACCCAGGATCGGCTTTAGTTTCACGTGTATCTCTTAAGCCGGCAGAGAAAACCCACCTGATATGCGCTCCACACAATTGAATAGAGACGCCGTTGATTTTCTATGGGAATTGCAGAAATGACTTCTAAGCCTCAAAATAATGACTTTTTTTCCTAAGGTGGTAGGAATGAAACTCAGTGCGGGCTGGATGGGGTCCCCCCTGGGCACCGCAGACCTAAGCTTGTTTAACTCCTACCTCTTAAAGGGACCGAGAAAAAATGACCTTTTCTGCACTCCAATGTAAGTCAATGGGGCGATTTTTTGGCTATGTGCTAGAAATGAAATTCAGTGCGGATTGGATGACAGGCACCCTAGGCACCCAGGATCGGCTTTAGTTTCACGTGTATCTCTTAAGCCGGCAGAGAAAACCCACCTGATATGCGCTCCACACAATTGAATAGAGACGCCATTGATTTTCTATGGGAATTGCAGAAATGACTTCTAAGCCTCAAAATAATGACTTTTTTTCCTAAGGTGGTAGGAATGAAACTCAGTGCGGGCTGGATGGGGTCCCCCCTGGGCACCGCAGACCTAAGCTTGTTTAACTCCTACCTCTTAAAGGGACCGAGAAAAAATGACCTTTTCTGCACTCCAATGTAAGTCAATGGGGCGATTTTTTGGCTATGTGCTAGAAATGAAATTCAGTGCGGATTGGATGACAGGCACCCTAGGCACCCAGGATCGGCTTTAGTTTCACGTGTATCTCTTAAGCCGGCAGAGAAAACCCACCTGATATGCGCTCCACACAATTGAATAGAGACGCCGTTGATTTTCTATGGGAATTGCAGAAATGACTTCTAAGCCTCAAAATAATGACTTTTTTTCCTAAGGTGGTAGGAATGAAACTCAGTGCGGGCTGGATGGGGTCCCCCTGGGCACCGCAGACCTAAGCTTGTTTAACTCCTACCTCTTAAAGGGACCGAGAAAAAATGACCTTTTCTGCACTCCAATGTAAGTCAATGGGGCGATTTTTTGGCTATGTGCTAGAAATGAAATTCAGTGCGGATTGGATGACAGGCACCCTAGGCACCCAGGATCGGCTTTAGTTTCACGTGTATCTCTTAAGCCGGCAGAGAAAACCACCTGATATGCGCTCCACACAATTGAATAGAGACGCCATTGATTTTCTATGGGAATTGCAGAAATGACTTCTAAGCCTCAAAATAATGACTTTTTTTCCTAAGGTGGTAGGAATGAAACTCAGTGCGGGCTGGATGGGGTCCCCCCTGGGCACCGCAGACCTAAGCTTGTTTAACTCCTACCTCTTAAAGGGACCGAGAAAAAATGACCTTTTCTGCACTCCAATGTAAGTCAATGGGGCGATTTTTTGGCTATGTGCTAGAAATGAAATTCAGTGCGGATTGGATGACAGGCACCCTAGGCACCCAGGATCGGCTTTAGTTTCACGTGTATCTCTTAAGCCGGCAGAGAAAACCCACCTGATATGCGCTCCACACAATTGAATAGAGACGCCGTTGATTTTCTATGGGAATTGCAGAAATGACTTCTAAGCCTCAAAATAATGACTTTTTTTCCTAAGGTGGTAGGAATGAAACTCAGTGCGGGCTGGATGGGGTCCCCCTGGGCACCGCAGACCTAAGCTTGTTTAACTCCTACCTCTTAAAGGGACCGAGAAAAAATGACCTTTTCTGCACTCCAATGTAAGTCAATGGGGCGATTTTTTGGCTATGTGCTAGAAATGAAATTCAGTGCGGATTGGATGACAGGCACCCTAGGCACCCAGGATCGGCTTTAGTTTCACGTGTATCTCTTAAGCCGGCAGAGAAAATCCACCTGATATGCGCTCCACACAATTGAATAGAGACGCCGTTGATTTTCTATGGGAATTGCAGAAATGACTTCTAAGCCTCAAAATAATGACTTTTTTTCCTAAGGTGGTAGGAATGAAACTCAGTGCGGGCTGGATGGGGTCCCCCCTGGGCACCGCAGACCTAAGCTTGTTTAACTCCTACCTCTTAAAGGGACCGAGAAAAAATGACCTTTTCTGCACTCCAATGTAAGTCAATGGGGCGATTTTTTGGCTATGTGCTAGAAATGAAATTCAGTGCGGATTGGATGACAGGCACCCTAGGCACCCAGGATCGGCTTTAGTTTCACGTGTATCTCTTAAGCCGGCAGAGAAAACCCACCTGATATGCGCTCCACACAATTGAATAGAGACGCCGTTGATTTTCTATGGGAATTGCAGAAATGACTTCTAAGCCTCAAATAATGACTTTTTTTCCTAAGGTGGTAGGAATGAAACTCAGTGCGGGCTGGATGGGGTCCCCCCTGGGCACCGCAGACCTAAGCTTGTTTAACTCCTACCTCTTAAAGGGACCGAGAAAAAATGACCTTTTCTGCACTCCAATGTAAGTCAATGGGGCGATTTTTTGGCTATGTGCTAGAAATGAAATTCAGTGCGGATTGGATGACAGGCACCCTAGGCACCCAGGATCGGCTTTAGTTTCACGTGTATCTCTTAAGCCGGCAGAGAAAATCCACCTGATATGCGCTCCACACAATTGAATAGAGACGCCATTGATTTTCTATGGGAATTGCAGAAATGACTTCTAAGCCTCAAAATAATGACTTTTTTTCCTAAGGTGGTAGGAATGAAACTCAGTGCGGGCTGGATGGGGTCCCCCCTGGGCACCGCAGACCTAAGCTTGTTTAACTCCTACCTCTTAAAGGGACCGAGAAAAAATGACCTTTTCTGCACTCCAATGTAAGTCAATGGGGCGATTTTTTGGCTATGTGCTAGAAATGAAATTCAGTGGCGATTGGATGACAGGCACCCTAGGCACCCAGGATCGGCTTAGTTTCACGTGTATCTCGTAAGCCGTGCAGAGAAAATCCCCCTGATATGGCGCTCCACACAATTGAATAGAGACGCCATGGATTTTCTATGGGAATTGCAGAAATGACTTCTAAGCCTCAAAATAATGACTTTTTTTCCTAAGGTGGTAGGAATGAAACTCAGTGCGGGCTGGATGGGGTCCCCCCTGGGCACCGCAGACCTAAGCTTGTTTAACTCCTACCTCTTAAAGGGACCGAGAAAAAATGACCTTTTCTGCACTCCAATGTAAGTCAATGGGGCGATTTTTTGGCTATGTGCTAGAAATGAAATTCAGTGCGGATTGGATGACAGGCACCCTAGGCACCCAGGATCGGCTTTAGTTTCACGTGTATCTCTTAAGCCGGCAGAGAAAATCCACCTGATATGCGCTCCACACAATTGAATAGAGACGCCATTGATTTTCTATGGGAAAATGCAGAAATGACTTCTAAGCCTCAAAATAATGACTTTTTTTCCTAAGGTGGTAGGAATGAAACTCAGTGTGGGCTGGATGGGGTCCCCCCTGGGCACCGCAGACCTAAGCTTGTTAACTCCTACCTCTTAAAGGGACCGAGAAAAAATGACCTTTTCTGCACTCCAATGTAAGTCAATGGGGCGATTTTTGGCTATGTGCTAGAATGAAATTCAGTGCGGATTGGATGACAGGCACCCTAGGCACCCAGGATCGGCTTTAGTTTCACGTGTATCTCTTAAGCCGGCAGAGAAAACCCACCTGATATGCGCTCCACACAATTGAATTAGAGACGCCGTTGATTTTCTATGGGAATTGCAGAAATGACTTCTAAGCCTCAAAATAATGACTTTTTTTCCTAAGGTGGTAGGAATGAAACTCAGTGCGGGCTGGATGGGGTCCCCCCTGGGCACCGCAGACCTAAGCTTGTTTAACTCCTACCTCTTAAAGGGACCGAGAAAAAATGACCTTTTCTGCACTCCAATGTAAGTCAATGGGGCGATTTTTTGGCTATGTGCTAGAAATGAAATTCAGTGCGGATTGGATGACAGGCACCCTAGGCACCCAGGATCGGCTTTAGTTTCACGTGTATCTCTTAAGCCGGCAGAGAAAACCCACCTGATATGCGCTCCACACAATTGAATTAGAGACGCCGTTGATTTTCTATGGGAATTGCAGAAATGACTTCTAAGCCTCAAAATAATGACTTTTTTTCCTAAGGTGGTAGGAATGAAACTCAGTGCGGGCTGGATGGGGTCCCCCCTGGGCACCGCAGACCTAAGCTTGTTTAACTCCTACCTCTTAAAGGGACCGAGAAAAAATGACCTTTTCTGCACTCCAATGTAAGTCAATGGGGCGATTTTTTGGCTATGTGCTAGAAATGAAATTCAGTGCGGATTGGATGACAGGCACCCTAGGCACCCAGGATCGGCTTTAGTTTCACGTGTATCTCTTAAGCCGGCAGAGAAAATCCACCTGATATGCGCTCCACACAATTGAATAGAGACGCCATTGATTTCTATGGGAATTGCAGAAATGACTTCTAAGCCTCAAAATAATGACTTTTTTTCCTAAGGTGGTAGGAATGAAACTCAGTGTGGGCTGGATGGGGTCCCCCCTGGGCACCGCAGACCTAAGCTTGTTTAACTCCTACCTCTTAAAGGGACCGAGAAAAAATGACCTTTTCTGCACTCCAATGTAAGTCAATGGGGCGATTTTTTGGCTATGTGCTAGAAATGAAATTCAGTGCGGATTGGATGACAGGCACCCTAGGCACCCAGGATCGGCTTTAGTTTCACGTGTATCTCTTAAGCCGGCAGAGAAAACCCACCTGATATGCGCTCCACACAATTGAATTAGAGACGCCGTTGATTTTCTATGGGAATTGCAGAAATGACTTCTAAGCCTCAAAATAATGACTTTTTTTCCTAAGGTGGTAGGAATGAAACTCAGTGCGGGCTGGATGGGGTCCCCCCTGGGCACCGCAGACCTAAGCTTGTTTAACTCCTACCTCTTAAAGGGACCGAGAAAAAATGACCTTTTCTGCACTCCAATGTAAGTCAATGGGGCGATTTTTTGGCTATGTGCTAGAAATGAAATTCAGTGCGGATTGGATGACAGGCACCCTAGGCACCCAGGATCGGCTTTAGTTTCACGTGTATCTCTTAAGCCGGCAGAGAAAATCCACCTGATATGCGCTCCACACAATTGAATAGAGACGCCATTGATTTTCTATGGGAATTGCAGAAATGACTTCTAAGCCTCAAAATAATGACTTTTTTTCCTAAGGTGGTAGGAATGAAACTCAGTGCGGGCTGGATGGGGTCCCCCTGGGCACCGCAGACCTAAGCTTGTTTAACTCCTACCTCTTAAAGGGACCGAGAAAAAATGACCTTTTCTGCACTCCAATGTAAGTCAATGGGGCGATTTTTTGGCTATGTGCTAGAAATGAAATTCAGTGCGGATTGGATGACAGGCACCCTAGGCACCCAGGATCGGCTTTAGTTTCACGTGTATCTCTTAAGCCGGCAGAGAAAACCCACCTGATATGCGCTCCACACAATTGAATTAGAGACGCCGTTGATTTTCTATGGGAATTGCAGAAATGACTTCAAAGCCTCAAAATAATGACTTTTTTTCCTAAGGTGGTAGGAATGAAAACTCAGTGCGGGCTGGATGGGGTTCCCCCTGGGCACCGCAGACCTAAGCTTGTTTAACTCCTACCTCTTAAAGGGACCGAGAAAAATGACCTTTTCTGCACTCCAATGTAAGTCAATGGGGCGATTTTTTGGCTATGTGCTAGAAATGAAATTCAGTGCGGATTGGATGACAGGCACCCTAGGCACCCAGGATCGGCTTTAGTTTCACGTGTATCTCTTAAGCCGGCAGAGAAACCCACCTGATATGCGCTCCACACAATTGAATAGAGACGCCAGTTGATTTTCTATGGGAATTGCAGAAATGACTTCTAAGCCTCAAAATAATGACTTTTTTTCCTAAGGTGGTAGGAATGAAACTCAGTGCGGGCTGGATGGGGTCCCCCCTGGGCACCGCAGACCTAAGCTTGTTTAACTCCTACCTCTTAAAGGGACCGAGAAAAAATGACCTTTTCTGCACTCCAATGTAAGTCAATGGGGCGATTTTTTGGCTATGTGCTAGAAATGAAATTCAGTGCGGATTGGATGACAGGCACCCTAGGCACCCAGGATCGGCTTTAGTTTCACGTGTATCTCTTAAGCCGGCAGAGAAAACCCACCTGATATGCGCTCCACACAATTGAATTAGATACGCCGTTGATTTTCTATGGGAATTGCAGAAATGACTTCTAAGCCTCAAAATAATGACTTTTTTTCCTAAGGTGGTAGGAATGAAACTCAGTGCGGGCTGGATGGGGTCCCCCTGGGCACCGCAGACCTAAGCTTGTTTAACTCCTACCTCTTAAAGGGACCGAGAAAAAATGACCTTTTCTGCACTCCAATGTAAGTCAATGGGGCTATTTTTGGCTATGTGCTAGAAATGAAATTCAGTGCGGATTGGATGACAGGCACCCTAGGCACCCAGGATCGGCTTTAGTTTCACGTGTATCTCTTAAGCCGGCAGAGAAAATCCACCTGATATGCGCTCCACACAATTGAATAGAGACGCCAGTGATTTTCTATGGGAATTGCAGAAATGACTTCTAAGCCTCAAAATAATGACTTTTTTTCCTAAGGTGGTAGGAATGAAACTCAGTGCGGGCTGGATGGGGTCCCCCCTGGGCACCGCAGACCTAAGCTTGTTTAACTCCTACCTCTTAAAGGGACCGAGAAAAAATGACCTTTTCTGCACTCCAATGTAAGTCAATGGGGCGATTTTTTGGCTATGTGCTAGAAATGAAATTCAGTGCGGATTGGATGACAGGCACCCTAGGGCACCCAGGATCGGCTTTAGTTTCACGTGTATCTCTTAAGCCGGCAGAGAAAACCCACCTGATATGCGCTCCACACAATTGAATTAGAGACGCCGTTGATTTTCTATGGGAATTGCAGAAATGACTTCTAAGCCTCAAATAATGACTTTTTTTCCTAAGGTGGTAGGAATGAAACTCAGTGCGGGCTGGATGGGGTCCCCCCTGGGCACCGCAGACCTAAGCTTGTTTAACTCCTACCTCTTAAAGGGAACCGAGAAAAAATAGACCCTTTTCTTGCAACTCCAATGTAAGTCAATCGGGGCGAGTTTTTTGGCTATGTGCTAGAAATGAGTATTCAGTGCGGATTGGATGACAGGCACCCTAGGCACCGCAGGATCCGGCTTTAGTTTCACAGTGTATCTCTTAAGCCGGCAGAGAAAATCCACCTGATATGCGCTCCACACAATTGAATAGAGACGCCATTGATTTTCTATGGGAATTGCATGAAATGACGTCTAAGCCTCAAAATAATGACTTTTTTTCCTAAGGTGGTAGGAATGAACTCAGTGTGGGCTGGATGGGGTCCCCCCTGGGCACCGCAGACCTAAGCTTGTTTAACTCCTACCTCTTAAAAGGTCATTTTTTCTCGGTCCCTTTAAGAGGTAGGAGTTAAACAAGCTTAGGTCTGCGGTGCCCAGGGGGACCCCATCCAGCCCGCACTGAGTTTCATTCCTACCACCTTAGGAAAAAAAGTCATTATTTTGAGGCTTAGAAGTCATTTCTGCAATTCCCATAGAAAATCAACGGCGTCTCTATTCAATTGTGTGGAGCGCATATCAGGTGGGTTTTCTCTGCCGGCTTAAGAGATACACGTGAAACTAAAGCCGATCCTGGGTGCCCTAGGGTGCCTGTCATCCAATCCGCACTGAATTTCATTTCTAGCACATAGCCAAAAAATCGCCCCATTGACTTACATTGGAGTGCAGAAAAGGTCATTTTTTCTCGGTCCCTTTAAGAGGTAGGAGTTAAACAAGCTTAGGTCTGCGGTGCCCAGGGGGGACCCCATCCAGCCCGCACTGAGTTTCATTCCTACCACCTTAGGAAAAAAAGTCATTATTTTGAGGCTTAGAAGTCATTTCTGCAATTCCCATAGAAAATCAACGGCGTCTCTATTCAATTGTGTGGAGCGCATATCAGGTGGGTTTTCTCTGCCGGCTTAAGAGATACACATGAAACTAAAGCCGATCCTGGGTGCCCTAGGGTGCCTGTCATCCAATCCGCACTGAATTTCATTTCTAGCACATAGCCAAAAAATCGCCCCATTGACTTACATTGGAGTGCAGAAAAGGTCATTTTTTCTCGGTCCCTTTAAGAGGTAGGAGTTAAACAAGCTTAGGTCTGCGGTGCCCAGGGGGGACCCCATCCAGCCCGCACTGAGTTTCATTCCTACCACCTTAGGAAAAAAAGTCATTATTTTGAGGCTTAGAAGTCATTTCTGCAATTCCCATAGAAAATCAACGGCGTCTCTATTCAATTGTGTGGAGCGCATATCAGGTGGGTTTTCTCTGCCGGCTTAAGAGATACACAGTGAAACTAAAGCCGATCCTGGGTGCCTAGGGTGCCTGTCATCCAATCCGCACTGAATTTCATTTCTAGCACATAGCCAAAAAATCGCCCCATTGACTTACATTGGAGTGCAGAAAAGGTCATTTTTTCTCGGTCCCTTTAAGAGGTAGGAGTTAAACAAGCTTAGGTCTGCGGTGCCCAGGGGGGACCCCATCCAGCCCGCACTGAGTTTCATTCCTACCACCTTAGGAAAAAAAGTCATTATTTTGAGGCTTAGAAGTCATTTCTGCAATTCCCATAGAAAATCAACGGCGTCTCTATTCAATTGTGTGGAGCGCATATCAGGTGGGTTTTCTCTGCCGGCTTAAGAGATACACGTGAAACTAAAGCCGATCCTGGGTGCCTAGGGTGCCTGTCATCCAATCCGCACTGAATTTCATTTCTAGCACATAGCCAAAAAATCGCCCCATTGACTTACATTGGAGTGCAGAAAAGGTCATTTTTTCTCGGTCCCTTTAAGAGGTAGGAGTTAAACAAGCTTAGGTCTGCGGTGCCCAGGGGGGACCCCATCCAGCCCGCACTGAGTTTCATTCCTACCACCTTAGGAAAAAAAGTCATTATTTTGAGGCTTAGAAGTCATTTCTGCAATTCCCATAGAAAATCAACGGCGTCTCTATTCAATTGTGTGGAGCGCATATCAGGTGGGTTTTCTCTGCCGGCTTAAGAGATACACGTGAAACTAAAGCCGATCCTGGGTGCCCTAGGGTGCCTGTCATCCAATCCGCACTGAATTTCATTTCTAGCACATAGCCAAAAAATCGCCCCATTGACTTACATTGGAGTGCAGAAAAGGTCATTTTTTCTCGGTCCCTTTAAGAGGTAGGAGTTAAACAAGCTTAGGTCTGCGGTGCCCAGGGGGGACCCCATCCAGCCCGCACTGAGTTTCATTCCTACCACCTTAGGAAAAAAAGTCATTATTTTGAGGCTTAGAAGTCATTTCTGCAATTCCCATAGAAAATCAACGGCGTCTCTATTCAATTGTGTGGAGCGCATATCAGGTGGGTTTTCTCTGCCGGCTTAAGAGATACACGTGAAACTAAAGCCGATCCTGGGTGCCCTAGGGTGCCTGTCATCCAATCCGCACTGAATTTCATTTCTAGCACATAGCCAAAAAATCGCCCCATTGACTTACATTGGAGTGCAGAAAAGGTCATTTTTTCTCGGTCCCTTTAAGAGGTAGGAGTTAAACAAGCTTAGGTCTGCGGTGCCCAGGGGGGACCCCATCCAGCCCGCACTGAGTTTCATTCCTACCACCTTAGGAAAAAAAGTCATTATTTTGAGGCTTAGAAGTCATTTCTGCAATTCCCATAGAAAATCAACGGCGTCTCTATTCAATTGTGTGGAGCGCATATCAGGTGGGTTTTCTCTGCCGGCTTAAGAGATACACGTGAAACTAAAGCCGATCCTGGGTGCCTAGGGTGCCTGTCATCCAATCCGCACTGAATTTCATTTCTAGCACATAGCCAAAAAATCGCCCCATTGACTTACATTGGAGTGCAGAAAAGGTCATTTTTTCTCGGTCCCTTTAAGAGGTAGGAGTTAAACAAGCTTAGGTCTGCGGTGCCCAGGGGGGACCCCATCCAGCCCGCACTGAGTTTCATTCCTACCACCTTAGGAAAAAAAGTCATTATTTTGAGGCTTAGAAGTCATTTCTGCAATTCCCATAGAAAATCAACGGCGGGCGTGTTTGCGGCGCTGATGGAGCAGCGTGTGAGCTCCTCTCCGTCTAAAGCCCCAGCTATATCGTGACAGAAAGCAGCGATGGCGGGCACACAAACCCAAAGAAGAGGACAAGGCAGAGGAAGTCCCCAGGGACCGACTAAGCCGCACTGAAGGAATCGGGCCAGCTGGCAGAAGAACAGGGACATGAGAACCAGCGCGGTCTCCCTGCTGCAGACGCGCGGCTATAAGCAGAACACCGCGGCAGGAGTGAAAACCGAGTAACCCGGCGGCGCTGAGGAGGCACGAGCTCGCCGTTAACAGTGAGTAGGACACAACTAAAGTCCGATCGAGCCCCGTACCCCATCCCAACCCCAGACAGCCCAGGGAGACCCTACAATTGCTGTTATGGCCACATGATAAAATGCTCGGGTTCCGGCGGCCAATCTTGGTGGTGGCAGAGCATAGGGCGAAATATAGGAAGCTGCAGAGGCAGTTAATGATGAATTACACTGCAATCCCCCCACTAAAACACAGATGTGAAGAACCAAGCATACAGCTTTACCCTACCACTAAGTCTCACCGAGAAACTTGTCCACGCCTAGATCAGCCAGCAGAAAAGACATCCTTTGGAATCTGATACCATGGAGGACTCCAGTTCCCTATGATTCGGACCTGACTACGAAACCGCGCCAATAAAAGAAGTTGTTAAAACACCAGAAGTCGAGTGATTTATAAGTCCTTTAACTCGATAATGATTATTATCACTACTCATCATCATCCTCATCTCATTCAGTGATACACGTACCAACAAAAGCCTGACACTGAACAAACACCTGCTAATGAAAGAGCCGTCACTGCATTAGAGGGACAACCCGGATTACAGCACTCCCTTTCGCTTATTCCCACAAAACAGGACATGTTGAACCATTGCAACTGATTTAAAATCCTGTTGGAGAAAAAGACCTATCATTAGTTCAAGTAAAAATTCACAGTGTAGAAAAAAGGACAGAAAGCCATAGAGAATCCAGGTTACACAAGACTCACAGATAAACGACCTATTGTCACTACACAATCTCTCTGAATCCCAGAAAATGATTACGCTCCGCTCTTGATGATATGGAACGAATCGCAGCAGGAGGAACCACCTTATGTGAAGGGACTGCCAAGATCCGTGAAATCAAATGAGCTATATGTGTACTGACCTCCCTATTTAATAAAATATGGATAGAGCACCATACATACATATAGAACTTGATAGAGGTGCACCGTGCCTAAAGCTAAAGAGGTAATGACAAAGACCCAGAGATGTATCTGCAGGGTACCCTACTAAACACCCTGAAGACGAGATCATGACAAAATCAAGAGTCATTAAGAAATATGATTCAACGGCAACAAAATACAACTTTATGCAATCTTTCACGTCCTCACCCTGAGGCAAAAGTCGACATTACAACCCCTGACGCAAAAAACTGCAGGAAAGACAATGGCCAATATAAGTTGGGATTTCCATTCTCCTTACAGTAAACATCCAGGGGAACAGCCCGTACTAAAGAACCATCTTATCTAACCTACTTCCTTGACACTCTGACTTACGCAACTTATACCTCCCTGAATTGTGTGAACTCCACCAAACATGAACCTCCGTCCTCCGACTTACTCCCTAAGGGACCCACAACCCTCTTCAAGCAGATCGAAGAAGATGCACCAATCACCCTGCCACAAGAGCGAAGAACCTAAATAGGATGAGGACTATGTGCTACATAATCTTTAATCACTAATCGCTTTTTCCTTTTCCCTGAGTAGCATGTTGATAATCGATGTCTATCTTCACTCGCCAACGCTCCAAATGACTCAAAGTACGTCTTTAGCTGTTGACGTCATGGGAGTTGCTAGGGGTAATTATTTGAAAGCGGAGTGAATAGACATACGCCGAATTTGTTCCACTTCAGTCATACTGGTTTCTTTGAATTATTGTTTTACTTGATGCGATACCCTTCATAGTGGTTCCATTCATAGTTATAGATACAGTTAAAACTACAGTTTAAATGTTACGGCATAAGTAGGCCACAACCTCCTGTTATATAATTCCACTATCATGTCGGACTATTGTACATGGTAAATAATTCATTATGTGTCATTCCCACAAGCCAGATCTAGATCCAACAACCAACCAGCTAACCCTACCATAGGCCGAGTCTGATTAAATTTCAATTGTTTACAGAGGCAACTAGGCCGTGACCATGACCATAAATATAAATGCTTAATTCCCCCTCTTCTTCTTAGTGCCTAACACTTTGTAGCACACCCTCACAGAGATGCTTACCGATTTAAAGGGCCCTGATACTGTGATATTAGGGTGATTATAACCAACCAATTATTGCACTTGTCTCCCACCCAATGCTACACTAATAATCTGTCTTCCCATAAGACAACATAGACAAGGACCCCCTAACTCTCTCTTTATTCAGCACTGAACGTCCCTTCTCAATTGAGTGAAAATTTAGAATATCATGCCTAATCGATAGACATCCACACATATAAAAAGAGTTAACCTTATCCATTGACGTCTCATCCAACGCCACCGAATAGTTTTTCTGTTATCAAGATTAAGTAGAATTTATTCACAGAACTCTAGTCCACAGTGTATGGTATACGCTTTTTCTTTATTTTAGGTTTGCCTTTTTGAGTTAAGTGTCTTATATTGTATTGTAATTTAATCTGTCTCTTTCTTTTCCTTTATTTTGCCAATTCTCTTCACCTTCCTACTCCCCCCTCCCCTCCTAGTTTCCTCCTTACCCCTACGCGACAGATCATAGAAGCTGGTGACACGGGACACGTCTACCTCAATCCACGATCCTTCTACTTGGAACCTCCACGTGGTACACATCCAGACTCTGAAGAGATCTACAAATACATTCAACTAGCAGTGAGTAGCTAACACCACACTAACATGACAGCACGTAACTTTCTGCACACTTGAATGTTAACACAGGGATTTCAATGTCCCGCAGAAAACTTCCACATACTTCACTCTTTACACACAAAGAAAGCCAAATCATACTACTCAGGAAACACCTTCCACAGG
Organism: Dendropsophus ebraccatus; assembly: GCF_027789765.1. Taxonomy (NCBI): domain Eukaryota; kingdom Metazoa; phylum Chordata; class Amphibia; order Anura; family Hylidae; genus Dendropsophus; species Dendropsophus ebraccatus. The sequence goes on along the minus strand of NW_027210115.1, from coordinate 17,859 downwards.
ACAAAACCCCGAACCTAGCCCAACAATAGATACTATAATACTGGTTCCACTCCCTCACCGTAAAAAGAATAAATGGGTATCCATAGGTTTCATAAAACACTCCCATCAACATAAATTGATAAAATAGATTCCAAAAGGCAATTCCATATTTCTAATTGCCTCAATTGCAGAAGAGAACTCACAATAGCAAACATCTACGCACTAACTGCGACAAATAGCCTTCCCACAGACACCCTAAAGACCTTCCTTCATTGCAAAGGGGCCATCATACTAGGTGGGGACCTTAACACGCCCTTAAACCCACCTATCGATCGACACTTCCTCTGGGAAATCATACATCACCTACAAAAAATTAGAGTGCTACATAAAACCTTAAGGACTTAAGCTTTTTGATACTTGGAGGATAAGCACCCCACAACCCAAGACTACACTTTATTACTCTGCACCCCAACAACTCCTACAGTGAATTGATTTGTTATAGCCTCGACACACAGCCTTGAGTTTCTCAAGACGCCTATATATGAAACATAATATTTCACAAGACTGCCCATATCTTCAACCTTTATATTCTCCCTAAAGTGAAAACTTCATTCACAATGGAACTAAATGATCCCTAATTGATGACTTAGTCTGCAAAACACAGCCTTAAAGAAACATTTGACATTTTCACAACAAACCCGACGAAATGACCCAACAGCAGCCCCGATCAAATGGGAAGCACTTAAGCTACCATCAGAGGCAGCACGTCATTTCTCTCAAGGAGCCAGAATACAGGAGAAAACATCCAACTACTAATAACCTCCTCGCTAAATTCAGATTTTAGAACAACACATAAACTATCCACACTAGAAAGTACCTTACTGAGCTTACATGGGGCTAGAAGCAGAGTAAAGACATTTTACACGAAAGATCATAAAAGGTATGCAAATTTGCAACAAGAACTTCTATTCCTGGTATAACAAAACCCAAGTAGGTTCCTTGCCAAGCACTTAAAAATAATAGAACATCAAATACCTACCACCATTAAAACCATCAAGTACGATTTCCCATAGCACGGAGTGATAGCTGAGACCTTTAGGACATATTACATACCTTATATCAATTGACCCGCCATCCTTCAAGTTAACCCCCCTCCCAGTTCAACAACTCCCTCTCCAATAACATAAACAGAACCAGACTCCAATTATTACCCCTGAATTAAATCAAGCTAGAGGAAATATCACGTTGGATGAATAAAGTATGTCATAAAACCTCCCCAACAGGCAGAGCCCGGGCCAAATGGCTTTCACAGGTAAATTCTTATAACAATTTACTGCACCCGCGCTCACAAAACTCTTTAAATTCATATTAGATACCATCTCACGTAACAAAATTCCCCTCGTCATTTCTAGACTCCTTCTAACAGGGATCAATGGAAGGAAAAGATCAAATATTCTTGCAGTATTTATCAGCCCATTTCCCTCCTAAACATAGACACAAATTTTCGCCAGATAATTGCAAAATAATTAGCTGCCACTCTCCTTGATTCTCTGATCAACCGATCAGGTCGTTTTCATATCCCAATTAGGAGCCAAGGACAACACCTAGATCGTTTTCTTTGGGCTAACTATGCTCACATCTCAAAAAAGCGTGCTTTATTTCGGCCTTAGACGCAGAGAAGCCTTCGACCGGTGGTTTGAGGTTTCTGGAGCACATTGAACATAGGATTAGCCCCAATATTTTATCAAAATCATGTCCCTTTATAACTCCCACAACAGCAAAATAAAGATAACGTACCCCTTCAAAAGTGACTATCAAGAAGGGAACGAGGCAAGGGCTTAGCCCACTCTCCCCTCTTCTATACATACTGTGTATAGGAACACGTCATTGCTAATAGCTATTAGCCAAAATCCTGACTCAGGGCATCCAACTGAAAGACTCAGAGCTCTCTGCTCGGCTATGCGCGATGAACCTCGTCTCTTTCTTTCAACCCGCATATATCCTTCCAGCCTTGATACCACAATATAAAGAATATCATATCACAGCATTACAAACCAACATAGCAAATGTGAAGCCCTAAGTGTATAAACATTCGACAGAGACGAAAAAAATCTAAAAGAAAATTTTTCCTTCCGCTGGTTGCAATAAGCCCTTAGTTACTTAGGCACTTAAATGCCATCTCCCAGAAATATCATTGAGTGAATTACCAAATCCTATATTAAAAAAGATCAAGAAGATCTTAAAGACTGGGGAGAAGGGGATTCTCCTGGCTAGAATGATTACTACTGAAGATGAGATGTCATACCACGACTACTATATCTATTTACAGGCTGTCCCAAGCAGTGCTACCACACCTTCCTAGCCAGGATGAACGCCCATTGACCAGTTGTTTTGGCTAAACAACCTCCAATTATTACACAAAAACACTCATACTACCCAAACTCTAGGGAGCCTACCCTCCCTAGTTGTAAATCAGACCACCAAGCTGCAGTCTTAAATAGGGTCCTAGGAATGCTTCACTATAAAACACAAGCTATGGGTAAAATTAGAAACTTACAACTGGTTTTGAACCTGCGCCATTTCCTCTGGACTCCTAAAAATCTACGAAAAGTATTCCTGCTCTCCCACAATCCCCATTAGCGCGACATTCTTGCACTATCTAACTCTCACTCTCAGACAACCCTTGGGCTTATTCAGGTCCTGACGGACCTATGATGCCATTTGGAAAAAATCCAAGGTTCCCTTCCAGCTCTATCAACCTGAGTCATCCTAGAGTATTTCGCACAAACACAGGAATCACCTTCCGAGACCTACTAAATAAGAGGGCCTAAACCACTAATCTGATCTTCCTTATAAGTGAAAATGAGAGACGGAGACATTAAAATAATACAAACCCGATACTCGCTACTGCGATCATTATCGCAGACAACCACAAATTTAAACCTGAACATGAAAATTGTTGCCTTTTTGCAAGACTTGTGCATCTGACTTGGAGGGGCCCCATCTCGAAGCCGGTATCCACCACAATCTCAACTTGCTCTAACAGATTTAGACGAATCTCCCCCAGACTTTATAAAAGCTGGGAATAAGAGTTAAATACATCTTCACCAAAGAAAGAGATTGAAACTCTGCTTTTATCTGACGCACAAAGCCTCGATATCATGCAGTTTACAGGAGAAAAATTACAGGTCCTGTCCAGATGTCATGGGGTCCCAGCTAGACTGAAACTCATGTACCCTGACAGAGAGAGTTTGCTGGAGCTGTGGGGAGTCAGGGGCACAATGTTAACATATTTGTGAATTGCCCGACGAATCCTTTCTTTCTGGACACAGGTAGTGGGTACTTGCAACCAATATTTGGAACAAAAAATCCATAACAACCCGCAACAACCTACTCATGATGCTACCTTTTCCTCAGCAACTCACTATAAAAACCCATAATAGGCTTCTTACGGACCGCAGCAAGCGTGATAGCGAAAAAATGGAGTTCCCCATCTCCCCCGACGTTATCAAGATGGATGGAGGGAAATTGACACATCCCCAGACTTGAGGAACTAATCTCTGATGACATATAACTATGACAAAAACGTAACGAATAGATGGCGATGTCCAAGCTAAAAGAAACAACCACTTATTGAAAAAACATCATCAACACCTCCACAACTGACTAGAGGGAGACTGATATTAATATTTTAACACTTTCACGACTTTCACTTTTACATTTACCGCCAAACACCCTTATACCAAACTCAGCAAAAACTCTCCATTGTACATGAGGAAACCGAGGTCTCCCGGTCCGCCAACACATAGAACAAGCAGGTAAGCACAACAAGAATAGCAATAAATACCTTATAAATAAGTGACTGCGGTCCGGAGCGTATCCTCTTTCGACTGTCTCATAGCAACTTATTGGATTAGATGCTCACCGTACACCTCCATACCTCTCCGCCCTTAACCCACGCCCTTCTTTCTTTCTCTTCCTTTTCCCCCCATTAACCTCAGTTCTCATGTGTTATAATTGTTTTCTAGCATTCTTTTGTTTGCAATAAACAAAAATTATCTATGTTCTTTTATATTCGATCAAAAATAGAGTAATATGAAAATAACGTTTGTCGGATAAACACTTCAGCTTTCACGTCGCCACTTAATCAAATACATAATGAAGTCATTAATTTGTGATATATAATATTCTTTTATCGCAGTTGCAATAACGAAATCCTTTATTATACTATAATGCTATGTTTATATTTTATATGTAAACATCTTCTCATCCTTTAATAAACTTAATTTGTGAGAAAATCAACGGCGTCTCTATTCAATTGTGTGGAGCGCATATCAGGTGGGTTTTCTCTGCCGGCTTAAGAGATACACGTGAAACTAAAGCCGATCCTGGGTGCCTAGGGTGCCTGTCATCCAATCCGCACTGAATTTCATTTCTAGCACATAGCCAAAAAATCGCCCCATTGACTTACATTGGAGTGCAGAAAAGGTCATTTTTTCTCGGTCCCTTTAAGAGGTAGGAGTTAAACAAGCTTAGGTCTGCGGTGCCCAGGGGGGACCCCATCCAGCCCGCACTGAGTTTCATTCCTACCACCTTAGGAAAAAAAGTCATTATTTTGAGGCTTAGAAGTCATTTCTGCAATTCCCATAGAAAATCAACGGCGTCTCTATTCAATTGTGTGGAGCGCATATCAGGTGGGTTTTCTCTGCCGGCTTAAGAGATACACGTGAAACTAAAGCCGATCCTGGGTGCCTAGGGTGCCTGTCATCCAATCCGCACTGAATTTCATTTCTAGCACATAGCCAAAAAATCGCCCCATTGACTTACATTGGAGTGCAGAAAAGGTCATTTTTTCTCGGTCCCTTTAAGAGGTAGGAGTTAAACAAGCTTAGGTCTGCGGTGCCCAGGGGGGACCCCATCCAGCCCGCACTGAGTTTCATTCCTACCACCTTAGGAAAAAAAGTCATTATTTTGAGGCTTAGAAGTCATTTCTGCAATTCCCATAGAAAATCAACGGCGTCTCTATTCAATTGTGTGGAGCGCATATCAGGTGGGTTTTCTCTGCCGGCTTAAGAGATACACGTGAAACTAAAGCCGATCCTGGGTGCCTAGGGTGCCTGTCATCCAATCCGCACTGAATTTCATTTCTAGCACATAGCCAAAAAATCGCCCCATTGACTTACATTGGAGTGCAGAAAAGGTCATTTTTTCTCGGTCCCTTTAAGAGGTAGGAGTTAAACAAGCTTAGGTCTGCGGTGCCCAGGGGGGACCCCATCCAGCCCGCACTGAGTTTCATTCCTACCACCTTAGGAAAAAAAGTCATTATTTTGAGGCTTAGAAGTCATTTCTGCAATTCCCATAGAAAATCAACGGCGTCTCTATTCAATTGTGTGGAGCGCATATCAGGTGGGTTTTCTCTGCCGGCTTAAGAGATACACGTGAAACTAAAGCCGATCCTGGGTGCCTAGGGTGCCTGTCATCCAATCCGCACTGAATTTCATTTCTAGCACATAGCCAAAAAATCGCCCCATTGACTTACATTGGAGTGCAGAAAAGGTCATTTTTTCTCGGTCCCTTTAAGAGGTAGGAGTTAAACAAGCTTAGGTCTGCGGTGCCCAGGGGGGACCCCATCCAGCCCGCACTGAGTTTCATTCCTACCACCTTAGGAAAAAAAGTCATTATTTTGAGGCTTAGAAGTCATTTCTGCAATTCCCATAGAAAATCAACGGCGTCTCTATTCAATTGTGTGGAGCGCATATCAGGTGGGTTTTCTCTGCCGGCTTAAGAGATACACAGTGAAACTAAAGCCGATCCTGGGTGCCTAGGGTGCCTGTCATCCAATCCGCACTGAATTTCATTTCTAGCACATAGCCAAAAAATCGCCCCATTGACTTACATTGGAGTGCAGAAAAGGTCATTTTTTCTCGGTCCCTTTAAGAGGTAGGAGTTAAACAAGCTTAGGTCTGCGGTGCCCAGGGGGGACCCCATCCAGCCCGCACTGAGTTTCATTCCTACCACCTTAGGAAAAAAAGTCATTATTTTGAGGCTTAGAAGTCATTTCTGCAATTCCCATAGAAAATCAACGGCGTCTCTATTCAATTGTGTGGAGCGCATATCAGGTGGGTTTTCTCTGCCGGCTTAAGAGATACACAGTGAAACTAAAGCCGATCCTGGGTGCCTAGGGTGCCTGTCATCCAATCCGCACTGAATTTCATTTCTAGCACATAGCCAAAAAATCGCCCCATTGACTTACATTGGAGTGCAGAAAAGGTCATTTTTTCTCGGTCCCTTTAAGAGGTAGGAGTTAAACAAGCTTAGGTCTGCGGTGCCCAGGGGGGACCCCATCCAGCCCGCACTGAGTTTCATTCCTACCACCTTAGGAAAAAAAGTCATTATTTTGAGGCTTAGAAGTCATTTCTGCAATTCCCATAGAAAATCAACGGCGTCTCTATTCAATTGTGTGGAGCGCATATCAGGTGGGTTTTCTCTGCCGGCTTAAGAGATACACGTGAAACTAAAGCCGATCCTGGGTGCCTAGGGTGCCTGTCATCCAATCCGCACTGAATTTCATTTCTAGCACATAGCCAAAAAATCGCCCCATTGACTTACATTGGAGTGCAGAAAAGGTCATTTTTTCTCGGTCCCTTTAAGAGGTAGGAGTTAAACAAGCTTAGGTCTGCGGTGCCCAGGGGGGACCCCATCCAGCCCGCACTGAGTTTCATTCCTACCACCTTAGGAAAAAAAGTCATTATTTTGAGGCTTAGAAGTCATTTCTGCAATTCCCATAGAAAATCAACGGCGTCTCTATTCAATTGTGTGGAGCGCATATCAGGTGGGTTTTCTCTGCCGGCTTAAGAGATACACGTGAAACTAAAGCCGATCCTGGGTGCCCTAGGGTGCCTGTCATCCAATCCGCACTGAATTTCATTTCTAGCACATAGCCAAAAAATCGCCCCATTGACTTACATTGGAGTGCAGAAAAGGTCATTTTTTCTCGGTCCCTTTAAGAGGTAGGAGTTAAACAAGCTTAGGTCTGCGGTGCCCAGGGGGGACCCCATCCAGCCCGCACTGAGTTTCATTCCTACCACCTTAGGAAAAAAAGTCATTATTTTGAGGCTTAGAAGTCATTTCTGCAATTCCCATAGAAAATCAACGGCGTCTCTATTCAATTGTGTGGAGCGCATATCAGGTGGGTTTTCTCTGCCGGCTTAAGAGATACACGTGAAACTAAAGCCGATCCTGGGTGCCTAGGGTGCCTGTCATCCAATCCGCACTGAATTTCATTTCTAGCACATAGCCAAAAAATCGCCCCATTGACTTACATTGGAGTGCAGAAAAGGTCATTTTTTCTCGGTCCCTTTAAGAGGTAGGAGTTAAACAAGCTTAGGTCTGCGGTGCCCAGGGGGGACCCCATCCAGCCCGCACTGAGTTTCATTCCTACCACCTTAGGAAAAAAAGTCATTATTTTGAGGCTTAGAAGTCATTTCTGCAATTCCCATAGAAAATCAACGGCGTCTCTATTCAATTGTGTGGAGCGCATATCAGGTGGGTTTTCTCTGCCGGCTTAAGAGATACACGTGAAACTAAAGCCGATCCTGGGTGCCTAGGGTGCCTGTCATCCAATCCGCACTGAATTTCATTTCTAGCACATAGCCAAAAAATCGCCCCATTGACTTACATTGGAGTGCAGAAAAGGTCATTTTTTCTCGGTCCCTTTAAGAGGTAGGAGTTAAACAAGCTTAGGTCTGCGGTGCCCAGGGGGGACCCCATCCAGCCCGCACTGAGTTTCATTCCTACCACCTTAGGAAAAAAAGTCATTATTTTGAGGCTTAGAAGTCATTTCTGCAATTCCCATAGAAAATCAACGGCGTCTCTATTCAATTGTGTGGAGCGCATATCAGGTGGGTTTTCTCTGCCGGCTTAAGAGATACACGTGAAACTAAAGCCGATCCTGGGTGCCTAGGGTGCCTGTCATCCAATCCGCACTGAATTTCATTTCTAGCACATAGCCAAAAAATCGCCCCATTGACTTACATTGGAGTGCAGAAAAGGTCATTTTTTCTCGGTCCCTTTAAGAGGTAGGAGTTAAACAAGCTTAGGTCTGCGGTGCCCAGGGGGGACCCCATCCAGCCCGCACTGAGTTTCATTCCTACCACCTTAGGAAAAAAGAGTCATTATTTTGAGGCTTAGAAGTCATTTCTGCAATTCCCATAGAAAATCAACGGCGTCTCTATTCAATTGTGTGGAGCGCATATCAGGTGGGTTTTCTCTGCCGGCTTAAGAGATACACGTGAAACTAAAGCCGATCCTGGGTGCCTAGGGTGCCTGTCATCCAATCCGCACTGAATTTCATTTCTAGCACATAGCCAAAAAATCGCCCCATTGACTTACATTGGAGTGCAGAAAAGGTCATTTTTTCTCGGTCCCTTTAAGAGGTAGGAGTTAAACAAGCTTAGGTCTGCGGTGCCCAGGGGGGACCCCATCCAGCCCGCACTGAGTTTCATTCCTACCACCTTAGGAAAAAAAGTCATTATTTTGAGGCTTAGAAGTCATTTCTGCAATTCCCATAGAAAATCAACGGCGTCTCTATTCAATTGTGTGGAGCGCATATCAGGTGGGTTTTCTCTGCCGGCTTAAGAGATACACGTGAAACTAAAGCCGATCCTGGGTGCCTAGGGTGCCTGTCATCCAATCCGCACTGAATTTCATTTCTAGCACATAGCCAAAAAATCGCCCCATTGACTTACATTGGAGTGCAGAAAAGGTCATTTTTTCTCGGTCCCTTTAAGAGGTAGGAGTTAAACAAGCTTAGGTCTGCGGTGCCCAGGGGGGACCCCATCCAGCCCGCACTGAGTTTCATTCCTACCACCTTAGGAAAAAAAGTCATTATTTTGAGGCTTAGAAGTCATTTCTGCAATTCCCATAGAAAATCAACGGCGTCTCTATTCAATTGTGTGGAGCGCATATCAGGTGGGTTTTCTCTGCCGGCTTAAGAGATACACAGTGAAACTAAAGCCGATCCTGGGTGCCCTAGGGTGCCTGTCATCCAATCCGCACTGAATTTCATTTCTAGCACATAGCCAAAAAATCGCCCCATTGACTTACATTGGAGTGCAGAAAAGGTCATTTTTTCTCGGTCCCTTTAAGAGGTAGGAGTTAAACAAGCTTAGGTCTGCGGTGCCCAGGGGGGACCCCATCCAGCCCGCACTGAGTTTCATTCCTACCACCTTAGGAAAAAAAGTCATTATTTTGAGGCTTAGAAGTCATTTCTGCAATTCCCATAGAAAATCAACGGCGTCTCTATTCAATTGTGTGGAGCGCATATCAGGTGGGTTTTCTCTGCCGGCTTAAGAGATACACAGTGAAACTAAAGCCGATCCTGGGTGCCCTAGGGTGCCTGTCATCCAATCCGCACTGAATTTCATTTCTAGCACATAGCCAAAAAATCGCCCCATTGACTTACATTGGAGTGCAGAAAAGGTCATTTTTTCTCGGTCCCTTTAAGAGGTAGGAGTTAAACAAGCTTAGGTCTGCGGTGCCCAGGGGGGACCCCATCCAGCCCGCACTGAGTTTCATTCCTACCACCTTAGGAAAAAAAGTCATTATTTTGAGGCTTAGAAGTCATTTCTGCAATTCCCATAGAAAATCAACGGCGTCTCTATTCAATTGTGTGGAGCGCATATCAGGTGGGTTTTCTCTGCCGGCTTAAGAGATACACAGTGAAACTAAAGCCGATCCTGGGTGCCCTAGGGTGCCTGTCATCCAATCCGCACTGAATTTCATTTCTAGCACATAGCCAAAAAATCGCCCCATTGACTTACATTGGAGTGCAGAAAAGGTCATTTTTTCTCGGTCCCTTTAAGAGGTAGGAGTTAAACAAGCTTAGGTCTGCGGTGCCCAGGGGGGACCCCATCCAGCCCGCACTGAGTTTCATTCCTACCACCTTAGGAAAAAAAAGTCATTATTTTGAGGCTTAGAAGTCATTTCTGCAATTCCCATAGAAAATCAACGGCGTCTCTATTCAATTGTGTGGAGCGCATATCAGGTGGGTTTTCTCTGCCGGCTTAAGAGATACACGTGAAACTAAAGCCGATCCTGGGTGCCCTAGGGTGCCTGTCATCCAATCCGCACTGAATTTCATTTCTAGCACATAGCCAAAAAATCGCCCCATTGACTTACATTGGAGTGCAGAAAAGGTCATTTTTTCTCGGTCCCTTTAAGAGGTAGGAGTTAAACAAGCTTAGGTCTGCGGTGCCCAGGGGGGACCCCATCCAGCCCGCACTGAGTTTCATTCCTACCACCTTAGGAAAAAAAGTCATTATTTTGAGGCTTAGAAGTCATTTCTGCAATTCCCATAGAAAATCAACGGCGTCTCTATTCAATTGTGTGGAGCGCATATCAGGTGGGTTTTCTCTGCCGGCTTAAGAGATACACAGTGAAACTAAAGCCGATCCTGGGTGCCTAGGGTGCCTGTCATCCAATCCGCACTGAATTTCATTTCTAGCACATAGCCAAAAAATCGCCCCATTGACTTACATTGGAGTGCAGAAAAGGTCATTTTTTCTCGGTCCCTTTAAGAGGTAGGAGTTAAACAAGCTTAGGTCTGCGGTGCCCAGGGGGGACCCCATCCAGCCCGCACTGAGTTTCATTCCTACCACCTTAGGAAAAAAAGTCATTATTTTGAGGCTTAGAAGTCATTTCTGCAATTCCCATAGAAAATCAACGGCGTCTCTATTCAATTGTGTGGAGCGCATATCAGGTGGGTTTTCTCTGCCGGCTTAAGAGATACACGTGAAACTAAAGCCGATCCTGGGTGCCCTAGGGTGCCTGTCATCCAATCCGCACTGAATTTCATTTCTAGCACATAGCCAAAAAATCGCCCCATTGACTTACATTGGAGTGCAGAAAAGGTCATTTTTTCTCGGTCCCTTTAAGAGGTAGGAGTTAAACAAGCTTAGGTCTGCGGTGCCCAGGGGGGACCCCATCCAGCCCGCACTGAGTTTCATTCCTACCACCTTAGGAAAAAAAGTCATTATTTTGAGGCTTAGAAGTCATTTCTGCAATTCCCATAGAAAATCAACGGCGTCTCTATTCAATTGTGTGGAGCGCATATCAGGTGGGTTTTCTCTGCCGGCTTAAGAGATACACAGTGAAACTAAAGCCGATCCTGGGTGCCTAGGGTGCCTGTCATCCAATCCGCACTGAATTTCATTTCTAGCACATAGCCAAAAAATCGCCCCATTGACTTACATTGGAGTGCAGAAAAGGTCATTTTTTCTCGGTCCCTTTAAGAGGTAGGAGTTAAACAAGCTTAGGTCTGCGGTGCCCAGGGGGGACCCCATCCAGCCCGCACTGAGTTTCATTCCTACCACCTTAGGAAAAAAAGTCATTATTTTGAGGCTTAGAAGTCATTTCTGCAATTCCCATAGAAAATCAACGGCGTCTCTATTCAATTGTGTGGAGCGCATATCAGGTGGGTTTTCTCTGCCGGCTTAAGAGATACACAGTGAAACTAAAGCCGATCCTGGGTGCCCTAGGGTGCCTGTCATCCAATCCGCACTGAATTTCATTTCTAGCACATAGCCAAAAAATCGCCCCATTGACTTACATTGGAGTGCAGAAAAGGTCATTTTTTCTCGGTCCCTTTAAGAGGTAGGAGTTAAACAAGCTTAGGTCTGCGGTGCCCAGGGGGGACCCCATCCAGCCCGCACTGAGTTTCATTCCTACCACCTTAGGAAAAAAAGTCATTATTTTGAGGCTTAGAAGTCATTTCTGCAATTCCCATAGAAAATCAACGGCGTCTCTATTCAATTGTGTGGAGCGCATATCAGGTGGGTTTTCTCTGCCGGCTTAAGAGATACACAGTGAAACTAAAGCCGATCCTGGGTGCCCTAGGGTGCCTGTCATCCAATCCGCACTGAATTTCATTTCTAGCACATAGCCAAAAAATCGCCCCATTGACTTACATTGGAGTGCAGAAAAGGTCATTTTTTCTCGGTCCCTTTAAGAGGTAGGAGTTAAACAAGCTTAGGTCTGCGGTGCCCAGGGGGGACCCCATCCAGCCCGCACTGAGTTTCATTCCTACCACCTTAGGAAAAAAAGTCATTATTTTGAGGCTTAGAAGTCATTTCTGCAATTCCCATAGAAAATCAACGGCGTCTCTATTCAATTGTGTGGAGCGCATATCAGGTGGGTTTTCTCTGCCGGCTTAAGAGATACACAGTGAAACTAAAGCCGATCCTGGGTGCCCTAGGGTGCCTGTCATCCAATCCGCACTGAATTTCATTTCTAGCACATAGCCAAAAAATCGCCCCATTGACTTACATTGGAGTGCAGAAAAGGTCATTTTTTCTCGGTCCCTTTAAGAGGTAGGAGTTAAACAAGCTTAGGTCTGCGGTGCCCAGGGGGGACCCCATCCAGCCCGCACTGAGTTTCATTCCTACCACCTTAGGAAAAAAAGTCATTATTTTGAGGCTTAGAAGTCATTTCTGCAATTCCCATAGAAAATCAACGGCGTCTCTATTCAATTGTGTGGAGCGCATATCAGGTGGGTTTTCTCTGCCGGCTTAAGAGATACACAGTGAAACTAAAGCCGATCCTGGGTGCCCTAGGGTGCCTGTCATCCAATCCGCACTGAATTTCATTTCTAGCACATAGCCAAAAAATCGCCCCATTGACTTACATTGGAGTGCAGAAAAGGTCATTTTTTCTCGGTCCCTTTAAGAGGTAGGAGTTAAACAAGCTTAGGTCTGCGGTGCCCAGGGGGGACCCCATCCAGCCCGCACTGAGTTTCATTCCTACCACCTTAGGAAAAAAAGTCATTATTTTGAGGCTTAGAAGTCATTTCTGCAATTCCCATAGAAAATCAACGGCGTCTCTATTCAATTGTGTGGAGCGCATATCAGGTGGGTTTTCTCTGCCGGCTTAAGAGATACACATGAAACTAAAGCCGATCCTGGGTGCCCTAGGGTGCCTGTCATCCAATCCGCACTGAATTTCATTTCTAGCACATAGCCAAAAAATCGCCCCATTGACTTACATTGGAGTGCAGAAAAGGTCATTTTTTCTCGGTCCCTTTAAGAGGTAGGAGTTAAACAAGCTTAGGTCTGCGGTGCCCAGGGGGGACCCCATCCAGCCCGCACTGAGTTTCATTCCTACCACCTTAGGAAAAAAAGTCATTATTTTGAGGCTTAGAAGTCATTTCTGCAATTCCCATAGAAAATCAACGGCGTCTCTATTCAATTGTGTGGAGCGCATATCAGGTGGGTTTTCTCTGCCGGCTTAAGAGATACACGTGAAACTAAAGCCGATCCTGGGTGCCTAGGGTGCCTGTCATCCAATCCGCACTGAATTTCATTTCTAGCACATAGCCAAAAAATCGCCCCATTGACTTACATTGGAGTGCAGAAAAGGTCATTTTTTCTCGGTCCCTTTAAGAGGTAGGAGTTAAACAAGCTTAGGTCTGCGGTGCCCAGGGGGGACCCCATCCAGCCCGCACTGAGTTTCATTCCTACCACCTTAGGAAAAAAAGTCATTATTTTGAGGCTTAGAAGTCATTTCTGCAATTCCCATAGAAAATCAACGGCGTCTCTATTCAATTGTGTGGAGCGCATATCAGGTGGGTTTTCTCTGCCGGCTTAAGAGATACACGTGAAACTAAAGCCGATCCTGGGTGCCTAGGGTGCCTGTCATCCAATCCGCACTGAATTTCATTTCTAGCACATAGCCAAAAAATCGCCCCATTGACTTACATTGGAGTGCAGAAAAGGTCATTTTTTCTCGGTCCCTTTAAGAGGTAGGAGTTAAACAAGCTTAGGTCTGCGGTGCCCAGGGGGGACCCCATCCAGCCCGCACTGAGTTTCATTCCTACCACCTTAGGAAAAAAAGTCATTATTTTGAGGCTTAGAAGTCATTTCTGCAATTCCCATAGAAAATCAACGGCGTCTCTATTCAATTGTGTGGAGCGCATATCAGGTGGGTTTTCTCTGCCGGCTTAAGAGATACACGTGAAACTAAAGCCGATCCTGGGTGCCTAGGGTGCCTGTCATCCAATCCGCACTGAATTTCATTTCTAGCACATAGCCAAAAAATCGCCCCATTGACTTACATTGGAGTGCAGAAAAGGTCATTTTTTCTCGGTCCCTTTAAGAGGTAGGAGTTAAACAAGCTTAGGTCTGCGGTGCCCAGGGGGGACCCCATCCAGCCCGCACTGAGTTTCATTCCTACCACCTTAGGAAAAAAAGTCATTATTTTGAGGCTTAGAAGTCATTTCTGCAATTCCCATAGAAAATCAACGGCGTCTCTATTCAATTGTGTGGAGCGCATATCAGGTGGGTTTTCTCTGCCGGCTTAAGAGATACACGTGAAACTAAAGCCGATCCTGGGTGCCTAGGGTGCCTGTCATCCAATCCGCACTGAATTTCATTTCTAGCACATAGCCAAAAAATCGCCCCATTGACTTACATTGGAGTGCAGAAAAGGTCATTTTTTCTCGGTCCCTTTAAGAGGTAGGAGTTAAACAAGCTTAGGTCTGCGGTGCCCAGGGGGGACCCCATCCAGCCCGCACTGAGTTTCATTCCTACCACCTTAGGAAAAAAAGTCATTATTTTGAGGCTTAGAAGTCATTTCTGCAATTCCCATAGAAAATCAACGGCGTCTCTATTCAATTGTGTGGAGCGCATATCAGGTGGGTTTTCTCTGCCGGCTTAAGAGATACACGTGAAACTAAAGCCGATCCTGGGTGCCTAGGGTGCCTGTCATCCAATCCGCACTGAATTTCATTTCTAGCACATAGCCAAAAAATCGCCCCATTGACTTACATTGGAGTGCAGAAAAGGTCATTTTTTCTCGGTCCCTTTAAGAGGTAGGAGTTAAACAAGCTTAGGTCTGCGGTGCCCAGGGGGGACCCCATCCAGCCCGCACTGAGTTTCATTCCTACCACCTTAGGAAAAAAAGTCATTATTTTGAGGCTTAGAAGTCATTTCTGCAATTCCCATAGAAAATCAACGGCGTCTCTATTCAATTGTGTGGAGCGCATATCAGGTGGGTTTTCTCTGCCGGCTTAAGAGATACACGTGAAACTAAAGCCGATCCTGGGTGCCTAGGGTGCCTGTCATCCAATCCGCACTGAATTTCATTTCTAGCACATAGCCAAAAAATCGCCCCATTGACTTACATTGGAGTGCAGAAAAGGTCATTTTTTCTCGGTCCCTTTAAGAGGTAGGAGTTAAACAAGCTTAGGTCTGCGGTGCCCAGGGGGGACCCCATCCAGCCCGCACTGAGTTTCATTCCTACCACCTTAGGAAAAAAAGTCATTATTTTGAGGCTTAGAAGTCATTTCTGCAATTCCCATAGAAAATCAACGGCGTCTCTATTCAATTGTGTGGAGCGCATATCAGGTGGGTTTTCTCTGCCGGCTTAAGAGATACACGTGAAACTAAAGCCGATCCTGGGTGCCTAGGGTGCCTGTCATCCAATCCGCACTGAATTTCATTTCTAGCACATAGCCAAAAAATCGCCCCATTGACTTACATTGGAGTGCAGAAAAGGTCATTTTTTCTCGGTCCCTTTAAGAGGTAGGAGTTAAACAAGCTTAGGTCTGCGGTGCCCAGGGGGGACCCCATCCAGCCCGCACTGAGTTTCATTCCTACCACCTTAGGAAAAAAAGTCATTATTTTGAGGCTTAGAAGTCATTTCTGCAATTCCCATAGAAAATCAACGGCGTCTCTATTCAATTGTGTGGAGCGCATATCAGGTGGGTTTTCTCTGCCGGCTTAAGAGATACACGTGAAACTAAAGCCGATCCTGGGTGCCTAGGGTGCCTGTCATCCAATCCGCACTGAATTTCATTTCTAGCACATAGCCAAAAAATCGCCCCATTGACTTACATTGGAGTGCAGAAAAGGTCATTTTTTCTCGGTCCCTTTAAGAGGTAGGAGTTAAACAAGCTTAGGTCTGCGGTGCCCAGGGGGGACCCCATCCAGCCCGCACTGAGTTTCATTCCTACCACCTTAGGAAAAAAAGTCATTATTTTGAGGCTTAGAAGTCATTTCTGCAATTCCCATAGAAAATCAACGGCGTCTCTATTCAATTGTGTGGAGCGCATATCAGGTGGGTTTTCTCTGCCGGCTTAAGAGATACACGTGAAACTAAAGCCGATCCTGGGTGCCTAGGGTGCCTGTCATCCAATCCGCACTGAATTTCATTTCTAGCACATAGCCAAAAAATCGCCCCATTGACTTACATTGGAGTGCAGAAAAGGTCATTTTTTCTCGGTCCCTTTAAGAGGTAGGAGTTAAACAAGCTTAGGTCTGCGGTGCCCAGGGGGACCCCATCCAGCCCGCACTGAGTTTCATTCCTACCACCTTAGGAAAAAAAGTCATTATTTTGAGGCTTAGAAGTCATTTCTGCAATTCCCATAGAAAATCAACGGCGTCTCTATTCAATTGTGTGGAGCGCATATCAGGTGGGTTTTCTCTGCCGGCTTAAGAGATACACGTGAAACTAAAGCCGATCCTGGGTGCCTAGGGTGCCTGTCATCCAATCCGCACTGAATTTCATTTCTAGCACATAGCCAAAAAATCGCCCCATTGACTTACATTGGAGTGCAGAAAAGGTCATTTTTTCTCGGTCCCTTTAAGAGGTAGGAGTTAAACAAGCTTAGGTCTGCGGTGCCCAGGGGGGACCCCATCCAGCCCGCACTGAGTTTCATTCCTACCACCTTAGGAAAAAAAGTCATTATTTTGAGGCTTAGAAGTCATTTCTGCAATTCCCATAGAAAATCAACGGCGTCTCTATTCAATTGTGTGGAGCGCATATCAGGTGGGTTTTCTCTGCCGGCTTAAGAGATACACGTGAAACTAAAGCCGATCCTGGGTGCCTAGGGTGCCTGTCATCCAATCCGCACTGAATTTCATTTCTAGCACATAGCCAAAAAATCGCCCCATTGACTTACATTGGAGTGCAGAAAAGGTCATTTTTTCTCGGTCCCTTTAAGAGGTAGGAGTTAAACAAGCTTAGGTCTGCGGTGCCCAGGGGGGACCCCATCCAGCCCGCACTGAGTTTCATTCCTACCACCTTAGGAAAAAAAGTCATTATTTTGAGGCTTAGAAGTCATTTCTGCAATTCCCATAGAAAATCAACGGCGTCTCTATTCAATTGTGTGGAGCGCATATCAGGTGGGTTTTCTCTGCCGGCTTAAGAGATACACGTGAAACTAAAGCCGATCCTGGGTGCCTAGGGTGCCTGTCATCCAATCCGCACTGAATTTCATTTCTAGCACATAGCCAAAAAATCGCCCCATTGACTTACATTGGAGTGCAGAAAAGGTCATTTTTTCTCGGTCCCTTTAAGAGGTAGGAGTTAAACAAGCTTAGGTCTGCGGTGCCCAGGGGGGACCCCATCCAGCCCGCACTGAGTTTCATTCCTACCACCTTAGGAAAAAAAGTCATTATTTTGAGGCTTAGAAGTCATTTCTGCAATTCCCATAGAAAATCAACGGCGTCTCTATTCAATTGTGTGGAGCGCATATCAGGTGGGTTTTCTCTGCCGGCTTAAGAGATACACGTGAAACTAAAGCCGATCCTGGGTGCCTAGGGTGCCTGTCATCCAATCCGCACTGAATTTCATTTCTAGCACATAGCCAAAAAATCGCCCCATTGACTTACATTGGAGTGCAGAAAAGGTCATTTTTTCTCGGTCCCTTTAAGAGGTAGGAGTTAAACAAGCTTAGGTCTGCGGTGCCCAGGGGGGACCCCATCCAGCCCGCACTGAGTTTCATTCCTACCACCTTAGGAAAAAAAGTCATTATTTTGAGGCTTAGAAGTCATTTCTGCAATTCCCATAGAAAATCAACGGCGTCTCTATTCAATTGTGTGGAGA